>NC_051137.1:11605926-11820017 GCF_014839805.1 Manduca sexta | reverse complement strand
CAACAAAATACGACATCCACTGATAACCATATCCATAGCCACACTTCACCTGTATCTTATCGAAGGTTGGTCATAACAAAACGTAGCAATATCTATCACTTTCCTCTATACCCCACTTCCCATGGACCCCCTCAGACACAGTCAAATGAATACTTAATTTAAAAACTCATTATCTATCTGGAGACTTACGCCCGAAATTAATAATGTATCTACTATCCAAGACTGAAACCTATCTTAGATTGCCGACTATCTTTCGATTGGTCTCCTATCGGCATGCCAATATCTTAACTCGCCTATCCTTGCTTGCCTTCAACGATAGATCGCTGGCAATCCTTTCCAGATGCGTTCCCTCCTGACCATTCCATTTTATGCAGAATATTCCATTCGTAAAAAATACTTTTTGTATTTTCCATACAAACTATTCGTTTCAATATTTGCCTAATTGCGAAAAATAAGACTTGGAGTAATAAAAAATATTTTATGTATTTTAGCCCTCAAAAGAAATAATTAATAATTAGTACATGTCATATTTAAGATACAAACTTTTTAATTAGTTTCAAAATAGAACGTGAGTAATGTGGTTGCTGACATATTTTGACACTGAAGTTTAATAACATTGTTCATAATATATTAATAAATCTTTAAAGTATTTAGTTTTAGTATGAAGTACGCAGTAAACTCGGTGCCATATAATAATAATGGACTCTGTACACATTATCAGTGTTGGAACAAATTACAATTCCGTTATACATAATTGTTGCATAACTTTAACCGTTTATGCAGCGCACGCAACGGAAGCTCTCAAAAGTAATCAATTTTAGCCGTTTTGGTCCCATTGGTCATAGTGTGATGATATACATATACCCTATAATAGCCATCCTCAATAAATGGGCTATCCAACACTACAAAAATTTTCAATTCGAACCGGAAGTTCCTGAGACCAGCGCGTTCAAACGAACATACTCTTCAGCTTTATATAATAGTATAGATAGTGTATGGAAATTTTGCCTGTTTCTATGTTTTAACTGTCAACTAATAAAACTATGTTAATTTGTAATTATTATTTTGAATTACAAATGTAGATAAGCAATAAAATAAATAGCAGTGATTGTAAAGGTATTTTTATTTTACTAAGTAAAGAAGTTATTTGTTAATGCTGTTCTTTCTCCAACATCTTGATTCTCTATATTGTTCTCATAATTAATAATATCAGCAGTTGATAATTCCACTTGGGTTGGAATTTCCTCTAGCCTGTGATTCCGACCAATATTGTGCAAAACTGCAGTTGCAATTATTATTGTTTGAACTTTAGGTAAAGATAAACGCAATGTCAATGCAATCACAGGGAAGCGACGTTTCCATGTACCAAATGTCCTGAAAAAGATAATATAAATATTTCCTATTCCTCAGCAAAAGTTGATGGAATGGAGAAACACCATAGTTCCTGAAAAAACGATGCAATTGCCCTTGTTAGTACCTATCTAATAGTTCGGTAGGTACGGTATTTTTGTAAATAATGTCAAAATTATTTACCTTGTACATAGAATTAACACGAATATACGAGATCAGTTTAACTAACAATGATTGGCAAGCAGATTTCGAAAGCCTAATCCAAACGTGAAATCAAACTCATCCAGGGTCTGCATGTAGTTAACTCTTTTCATTCCCGTGATGAAGCGCGACTTTCAGTTTCGCTATCAGTATCGCTAGTCCTCCAAATCACTGTCGTCACTGTCACTAGAGAATATGGATATTTCCATTGCCTTTTCGTTTCCCTTAAAATCAGTGTAAGCGATATTCAAAACATATGAAGTAAACTGAGGAATTGGTCCGATTGGAAAATTCGATTGTTACAACAATCAAATCAAATGTCAAAACGGGTAGATAGAGTATTGGCAAGCGTAAACTGTCATTTTCAAACAGAGGGTAATCTATGATCTGTAATCCGTCCTCTCAAAGATCGATTATTGTTAGAAATAGCTTACTGAATCCATGGATTGGTTATTGGCATGCTTTATCCATAAAACGAATGAATTATCAATCTTAGATGGCATACATTGGATTAGGATTGGTTATTAATTTCGGGCGTTAAACCATTAGAACAATAATTTGAAAATAGGGATTTTGCCGTTTCGATATTGTAGTACATTGAGGTAGTAAAATTAATTACATTATGTCCTGTTCAAAATCAAGACATTACAAACTAAACTACTTCTATAATTTATAAAAATCTCGAACTAGATACCTATTTACTGTACTTTTCTGACTCATAGCAATTTTTAGCTACATCACCTAGGTCCTAATATAAGTAGATTAGCATGTTTAGAAAAAATAATCGTACAAAATTTCGATTTAAAAATCAAAGGATGAATATACATAAATTTGTTTCCATCAACTAGTCTAATGTAGAGTCGACGCAACCGACTATCACGTTGCAGAAACGTTTTCTATTAGGTGGTACGACCAGTTATCCTCGTCAACTAATGTATTTTGAGGACTTCCAATCCCGGGCAAATGGTGTAACTGGCGTAGCTACAGACTTGCACTAGCAAGGTCAGCAGGCAAGAAAAAGGACTGCTAAATTGAACCAAAGGCCTACAGCACAAAAGGCCTCCTTAAGCGCAACTCTAGGGCAGGCAATATTTTTTTGCCCACCATGCTCCACCACCACAACTCATTTAGATAGGTATGCTGTCACTGTATCAGGGAGACATTTACTCAATTAATTAAAACATTTAAGGCCTATTTTATTAATTTTGTCCATAAAATAACACTACTGTTAACTTCTGTGTAAATTTTATTTAATCAGTGGCTTACATTAGTACAGTACAATGCAAGTTCTTTATCTAAATCATCTTGGCTAGCCTTCACATCTGATACAGTCTCCTCTTCTTCTTTGTCTAAAGCAAAATTCTCTCTAATTTTGTTGAAAAATAAATTTTCTCTAATACAAACTTCTCGTATATACTCCATTTCAGCAGAGTTCAAATCTCCAGGCAAAGTTAATTTACATAAATCATCACTCTCCTTAAAATTAGTTATTAAATTATCTACTTCTTTTTTAAATTGTTCACTGGGCACATTAGATGCTGCTCCAACTAATTGTTTTGCAAGAAGTTTGTTTTGGTTACATGCATCTCTATTTTTTTGTAATACTGTAAATTCTTTTTACCTCTTCCCCATCAGGACATAACTTTAGTGATCTCTTAAGCTTTTCTCAGCTTCATCAAATTCTCCTATCATTCTTAGAGCCCTAGCATTCTGCAATAGAGCCTTAGCATTGTTCCAGAGATTGTTAAGTCTATTCAATTCATTACAGGCTATACAAGTTTTCAAAGGTTTCTTAATTTTATTACTACATATAGCTATGTTAAGGTATAATTTTTTGAGTAATTTTTCCTGTTTCTCCTCTTCTTTCTCATCAGCCAGCCGACATTTATGAAGCATGTTAACAGCTTTGTTAAACAATTTAACAGCTCCATAATAGTTTGATATTTTGTACAATGTATACCCAGAACTATAGAGCATTCTGACTTCATCATGAACCCGATGGAACATATTTCGCTCTGAAATATTTAATAGACTGAAACAAATAATAACATTAACTATTCCAATAAAAATACTTTTATACAGTTACATTCATCCATAACATTCAATATACATGCCATTATGAAAAAAAGAAGATTGATATTATAAATAATAAAATAAATACCCTTCTTTTGGTGTAATAATACATTTTACTGCCTTTAGGTAGAACACACAGTCAGATTTTGGTTTTATTCTAGGCGGTATACCCATCTCACCATACATAACCTTGTATGAAAGAAGGAACACAGATGTTTCTCCAACTAACATGGACTTGATAGCTATCTGGAGTCCAGGCAATAAACCATTATCATTTAGGTCCACATGCTGTAATAAATTAAAAAATGTTTTTTAAAATTATACTTCTTATTTATATTTACTATGGTCAATCCAGTTATATAAAGTGCCAAGTTTTGTCAAGAATTGGGTGTAGTTTTAAAAACCTTCCCAATGTAAACCTCCATACAATACTTTTTCATGTCAGCCACAAAGATGTCTTATTTACGGTACTGTGGACAACAATGTAAATTCACTGATTAATTTACCATTATATATTTTTTTTATTTCTTTTACAAATAATATTTATAATTATCTGAAGGATTTTATTCTTATAAAGTTAACAAGCAGTTCCAGTGACCTTTGGAAAAGTGCCATTTAGTTATAGTGGATTTTTATGTCATTTGGCCCACTTGCAAAAATTCAGGCTGCAAATAGAGTATTACTACTTATTAGAGGATGCAATCGTAGGTAAAGTATATCAAAGAAACTCTCATAATTTGTTTCCCAAGATAGTGGTTTCAAACCCAAGACCAGCTGATACTTACTCTATATTAACTTCTAATAGACTATAAAAGTGACTATGCACACTAAAGTTGAAGACTGTAGTAATAATTGGTAAACTGTATTGTGTTTTGATAATATAAAACTATAACACCAATTATTGTAGTAATGTATTGGATATTTGGTTCCAAAAAGTACCTAGTTTTATAATACCAATTAGAAACTAATAACACAACATAATTTTTAAGAAAAAAAGCTTTTCATTTTAAACTAATGCCTTTTTCCATTGCATTCAATTACATAAATAATTGACTGCAACAGATATAATTTTAGATCAGGGACATTTTTGTTTAAATATAGTTTTCTCCATTATTGAACAATCTGTAACATATTTATTAAATTTACCATAGGCTTATTCACAGCAGTAGAGTCAAAAGGTTCTAATTCATTTTCCCAATATCCTGCAAACATAACTGTAACAGTTTGACCTTCATAGAAAGGTAGTCCTCCTCCCTCTTCTAAAACTTTCTTCTTAACATATCCATTATTATCAACAGCGGTTAAAGATTTTTCAAAAAGTTCAAAATTATTTACAGGCTCTCCAAAAGTAAAGTCAATAGGTATAAATTTATTCTCTTCTGGTTCTGTACATAAAAAATCATCCTCATTTTGACTTATATGGAGTATTGATCCCGTAGAGGTAACCTGCCTGTAAAAATCATAGTTACATTTGTAATGTTCGTTTAGGAGTAAGATATATAATGAAAGCAATGCATAAATATCAAAAAGATTGAAAGCTAAAACAAAGTTGGACAATAGTCCAAGAAATTGAATCTAAACAATAATTTCTTAACTACAGATACTAAACAAAATATAGTAGGACGTAGACAAAACAAAACATTCGTGTTTATGTTTACTAACCTCAAATCTAAGCCGGTTTCTAAAGTAATTGATGGTGACCTATCCATTATCACCGATGACCATGTCCACTTCACAGTTTCATTAAAATATCAATTAGAGTATATTGTATGCAAAGAAAATATAACCATTACGTTAATCGTATGTAAAAAAATATAAAGATACATACATACACATACGATTTCTTTTTTAATTCGTCCTTAGAAACTAGCATTTCGACCATACTGCCTAGCCTTACGTATTCTTTTTTAATCAGCAATATTGTGTGACATAATGTATTATATTATGTTTTCATGGATATACGTCTTCTAGACTCTATTTCACATACCTACCGAGAGGAATTCGCGGCAGTCGCAAAAATAATAATATATATTTTTAAAACAATATGTATTTCTATGGCTCCTAAGTAAACTATCGTACCAAAAAATAGTGATTTTGATTTTTGAACGTAGGTAAGCCTCTAATGGATTACAATATGATTTAATATTATATTTCAGCTTTTGCTTTAGTTTGGGTAGTTTATTAATGCATGGTATCAATTTTATTATTTTATAATTTCTAACGGTGAAGGAAAACATCGTGAGGAAACCTGCACATCTGAGAAGTTCTCTATAGGAATTTCGAAGGTGTGTGAAGTCTACCAATCCGCACTAGGCCAGCGTGGTGGACTAAGGCCTAATCCCTCTCAGTAGTAGAGGAGGCCCGTGCTCAGCAGTGGGCAAGTATATAATACAGGGCTGATATTATTATTATTATTATATAATTTCTAATAGTTCGTGTTTTATCGTGGAGGTACTTACAATAAAATAGGTACCTTTCTACCTTATGTTTCGTACTTGAGTATAATATCTCGATCTCTTTACTTGTCTTAGAAATAGATTGAGAAAGTAATATGCTAAGCTAAAAATCTAAAAATTTAACAAAGGAGAATCGAACTCATGAGTTGACTGATCGTTATGAACGTTAAACTAAGCTAAATGCTTTTAGATGTTTCAAGTAACGTAGATTTTGTCTAGGTAAGAAAAAAATAAACAAAACAATAAAAATGCTGTACAGTGTTTTAATATGCCTAAATAAAATATTTTAAAAAAATTTTATTTAATTAACTACTGGCGATAAAGTAATTAACATATTTCATAATAATCTTTTTTGATTTAAGTAGGTACATTACAAAATTATAGGTCCTGTGTATAAAAAAGAGACATCTGCAAGATTTTATCGTCAATATTATTAATATACAATACTCCTAAACATTTCTGACTATCTTCTAGATTTTTGTTTCATCGATTTACGTAGTAAGGCTATATAGGAAGAAATGAGGTCGTCCATTTTATATCCCAATGAAGTTTCGCACAGAATCTTGGTTCCACGTAAGAAATTTCCCATTGTCATGTGGAAGAACGTGTTTCCTGACGACCAGTTGGACAATTGCGAAAACGGGTGCGTGACTAATACGTCCTGTAAGGAAAGTTATTTTTAATGTGAGTAATAAAGATTTTGTTATCTAATCAATTGTAACAATCGTATGTATATAGCTCAAGATAAAATTATACATGCATACTTACTCGGCTTTGTGGATGTATAAGGCTAACACCATTTCTGTTTATTCCTACAATGATCATTTCAGGATATGTAGGATCAGACGTTTGTTTCACTTCAAAGAACGCCGTTCCAAATGTAGGTAGTTGGTAAATTTTCTTTAAGAATTGCTCCTTTGCTTCGTTTTCTGTCATGGCGCCATGTTGTGAGTAAGCAGCAGTAATTGACGATTTCCATTGAGAGTTCGACTGAATCCTAATCATATCAGATGGTATAAAGTCTTCTAGTACTTGCGTTATTTGTGGAAGTAATGTCTGGTCATTTCCAAATCTCGCTCGGTATACAAGCGCTGCTAACTCAACGAGATCTTGTTTTGATGTTTTATGATAACCTCTCAAGTACTTGGGTAACTCTTGAGGGAAGTAGAATATCTGATCTGCGTGTTTGTCTTTGCCAGGGGCAGTGTTAACCCAGAGTTTTTTCATAAAAATATCTGATAGTTCATTTGCATTTGTGACCCAGCTAAAAAATAAGAAAAATAATTAACACAAAAATGTTATCGTCTGTGTCGTTTGTAATAATTACTTTATGTCGTAAAGCGTATGATCGAATACATGTGAATAAGGTGATACTGTGAGTAACATACCTCCACGTAAAGGTCTTGTCTGCTTCATCCATTCTACAAGCTCGTGGACAAAGTCGAAGAAGTAGTAATTCTCAGGTACAGAGAATACTTTATCTGCTATTTTAACGAACAAGCTAAAGCCGTCACTGTTCTTCAGATTCAACCTTCCAGTTATTTGTTCGCAAAGATCTCTAGCTTTAGTAGACGAATCGACCTCAAAGGCTTCGTCAGTATCGTCTGGGAAGTATACTTTGTGGTAAATCTGCATACTTCTATGTTGGATAGCTTCTACTTCCACCACGTAAGGAGTATATAATCTCGGTCCGTTTTTCTGCGTTCTAAATACTCGCTTCAAGCATTCTTTCGCAATGGGATGAAGTCTTGTTTTAAGGAATTCAACTAATTCTTTTATTAGTACTTGACCGCACGCGAAAACTCCGGTGGCTAACCACAACAGTTCCCATCCTCTCTCTTCACTAAGTTGTATCCTGTTGTTAGTAAGTTGTTTCATTATCTGACAATACACCTCGTCCCTCAACGCGGGTTCAGCTAAAGCATGTCTGAACACTTCATCAGTATATTCAGTTGTGGTTCTAGGTTTAGGAGCTGGCATATCGCCCATATATTTCAAAATCGCGAAGAAAGATAAAATGGCATGCTTAGACATATTTTCATCGTCTAATAACTTTTTCAAAAGCGGCTTCCTAAGCGGTTCTCGTGTGTGAGCCCATAAATCGCCGGCAACAGCTTTCTTTGCTGTTGTTAAAGTAGATTGCTTTGAAATTGTGCTATTAATCTCATAATTCTCTCTGAAATGCTCCTGAGCATATTTCTCTAAAGTATGCATTCTCTTTCTTTGAATGGTAGTGTATTTAGACAAAGGTTTCTTGTCGTTATTTATATTACCTTTTTTAAATATGTCCAATATCATACTTGACGGTATTTCTAGCGTTGGTAGGATGTATACTTGCTCAGTTGGGAATAAGCCCTCCTGATTATTGCATATGCCGTGTCCCCAAGTGGCATTCATAAGAGTCTCACCTGTACTGTCGTGCAATAAAGTTATGAGATCACCTTTTTTGAATTGCAAGAATGAAGATGCGTCGGCATAACCTTGGGAATCGCTTTGCGCTATTATATAAACAGACCGCCGCTTCAGTCCGTCAATCAGATATATTATTAAGGAGCTCATTTCGCTAGCGTCAACACTCTGGAATACAAATTCTTCTTGTTGGATGGTTCTAATCGTTACTCGGCCCACATTATCAAAATCGTTATCTTCATCATATGCAACGTACGTGACTTCCACATATGCTATTTCCAAAAGAATGTGTTCTAGTTGATCAACAATATAGATTCCTGTCCAGTTAACTGCGATTATGACCAGGTCTTTACTAATTGCATCACCTTTTAACTTTATAGCTTCAAAGAATCTGGAGAACAGCATAGGCCATTTTAATTTCGCAAATATCACTATGTCTTCTTTGCACCGCAACGGGTCTACCTTTGAAAGTATAGCTTCTGATGACTCAAATGATTTGGTGACTAGGTTTTCCCATTTTGACAATGCAGTATCATTTGATTGGATAAACTGATTTGGTATGTAGTTCACAATTACTTTTCTCAGGATATTTGGATCCATCCGAGGTCCATACTCAATGTAATGTTGTTGAGCCGCAAGCATTGCCAAATCCTTCTCGGAATTACACCTATATTCACCGAATTTAATTCCTTTAGCTACCTGATGGTAAATCAAATTCGTAGCTACCGGATCTATCACAGGGTTGTGCCATGGTGAGAAAACTTCTTTTCTATAGAATAATCTCCACGGAGCACTTTTTCTGGAGTACCTTGCTCTTTGGCAAATTGTTCACATTGGGATATTGCATCCATGATATGTTCCCCTTCGCTTCCGAGAGACAATACTTTGTCATACAGGGTGATGTACAAGGAAAATCCGAAGGTGTCAGTCAATCCTATGTTGTCAGCTATTTGCTGGCATATTTCCTCAGCAGTTGTCGCTGAATCAGACTGGATTGTCTTCATAGATTCGTCCATTAGCGTTACTGTTAGCAATATCGGTTTCTTTGTTTTGGTGGCTTGTAGTTCCAACCAGCTTGGAGGTTGAGTTCGCGGGCCATTTTTGAAAGTCCTCACGAGACGTCCTTCGCAATAAGGAGCGTAGCCAGGTGGACCACCACGTATGAAGGAACGTAAGTATTTGACAAATCTCTCTGAGGGAGGGAAACAACCAACGCATAACGAAAGTAATATCCATCCACGTGCATGTGATGTCTTCGTAGGGTTATTTGTGAGTTGTTTGCAAAGTTGGCAGAATATCTCGTCCCTGTGACAAAATTTTACCAATTACGTTTTGTTAAACATGTTTTAATAGCAAAATATATTAAAAAATCATTAACAGAACACTCAATAAGTATATCCCGTCATTTGCAAAATACAGGTGTATAAGTAAGTATTAAATATACCTACAATAATTTTAAAAGATATTACATTCAAAACATCCGTTACTTGTTTTGATAAGATTAATTAATAAATATTTTTCAGAATACCGTAATTCCTTTCTGATGATTCCATGACCAATTATAAAGTGAAGTTTCTCTAAATTATTGCTTCTTCTTGAGTTCAGCCAACTGCTGTACATATCATTAGTTATATCGTCATTCATTAAATTTTTCATAAATTCCTCATTCAGTTTTGTTTGCCGTTTTAATGTTATGGATAGCATTTTGTTCCTATTATTTTCATTGTCTTTTGTTAACATTTCCTGCGGAAAAATAATGTTGCGGATATTAGTAATCAAGCAAAGTTTCAACTAATGAAAATGTATTGCATACATACTTCAAATTCCTTGCTTTTCTGGAAAGCGCGTCCAATAGTATCAGTTAGTTTCGTCATGATAGGAACATTATCGACTTTGTCATCAACGTATTTGGGTTCAAGCTAAGTCGCCCATAAATCTCAGTATTGTGATCCACAATGCTTGAGCGGCCATTTTATCAATAGGCGATGGCAGATCTAAGAGTGAGTGTTTGAGCGGCCTCCTAGAATATTGGTGGCTTGTGTTACCCAAGAAATATGTCGCTGCGAATTTTCTATAATTAAACTCGTCAAATTGTTCTTCTTCAACCTCCTGAGGCATAGGAATCACTGTTGTTACATCTGGCTTTATGGTAGATGTCTAAAATAATAAGTAATTATAATAAAACCATACATTTTCAACCATATCAGGAGCAGATGCTGTATGATACTTACCACGCCGAAGCCAGTGCCACGGACAGTGCCTGCGGGTGTGCTACTATCTTTTAAGAAACCAAACACATCATCGACATATCGATCATCAATAACTGAAATATTCTGTGCATCGTTTTCAACAATTGTTTCTTTTGTAATCCATATGGATCTCATTAATTCTGCTACTTTCTTTTCACATTCATCTTCAGCAGCTTTGACGTCTGCCCCGGTTCCAATCGCCTCTTCTTTTTCAGTGTAAAATTGTGCCAGTTTAGTTTTTATTATATCTCCCTTTTCTTTAATCAAATTTCTTACCAGATATCCTCTGCTGTAAGCTTGAAGGTTTCGGAAGAAGTTTCTTAAGTTGACAAAAGTTCTTCTCAATTCTCTAGATTTTACAACAGCTTGTATGCGTGAATAGCCTCTTCTCATCACTAGATATCTGCTCCTATAGCCACGTGCACGGAAGTGTTTTTGGATTGTTATGGCCGCAGCTCTCATTCTCAAGAATTTATTTCTGCAAAGCATCCTTCTGACATTAGCTTGCACTCGAATCACAGCTGTCATGACTACTTTAGTTCTGAGATCTTCAAGAATTACATCGTGATAATCTTTGAGGAATACTTTAGTATGCCCTAGGCGAAATTCTTGGTCTTGCAATGCTTCAGTACAAATTCTTTTAGTTGCATTTTGCAATCAGTTTTTTCTGCAGGTGGTATGCCGGGAACTACTAGCCTGTAACGACTGACGAATTCGGAATACGAATACCGAATAGGATAACCTGCTTGTCTGATTTTAGCTGTTTCCATCAAACCAGCATATCTGAGTTGACGAACACATAGCTCCCTATCGAAATCCTGAAAAAATAATACATTACCATTCATAAATTAAATTACTTGTTTTTAATTATATCACGCCATAATATAAACATAATAAACGAATTTACCCGTGGTTTCTTAAATTCATTTGGTTTGATACATCGTACGAAAAATGGATGGCATGCATAAAGTGTTTTCATTAGAGAATCCAAAGATGTTTTAAACTGATAACTTAATGACAATGCTTTGCGACTGCCACTTTGTGATGCCGTAATATCGGCAGGAAACAAGTTTTTGAGGAATATGTTGCTTGAGTCAAATAACATATCTTTCAAGTCTGCTGTTAGCATGTCACGGTTTTTATCCAGGAATCCTAAAAAAATATTCAGTTAAATATAACACTTAATCAAAATCTTATACCAACTCATATAAACAAAATTTACCTTTGACTTCATAAAAGACATCTCCCGCAAAATGTTTTACACCAAATCTATGTTCATGCGTCGATTTAGCGGACATATAGCAGCTTTTGTTACCGTGATTGCTGTTAAGTTTTGAAAGTAACGTTACGTCTGTTCCCTTTGGAAACCTGGATTCTTCATCAATTAAAGCCAATAAGTTTAGAGGCTTCAAGCCAATCACGTCAAGATTTTCCTGATTGTCTACATAATTGATATTCGTCCAAGTTATACCCTCCTTTTCATACTGTTCTTGTTCAAGTTTAAAGATGTGCTTAACGAAAAACTGTTGTAAGTTTTCGTTGGCGTAGTTGATGCACAGTTGCTCGAAGCTATTGAATTGAAAATTCTCAAACCCGAATATATCCAGAATGCCAACAGACCCACTAGATAATTGTTGATCTTTGTGTAAAGTTTTATTGATTGTCTCTACAATATATTCAAAAATATGACCATATATAGCCTTCACTAATGCATCTCTGCCTTCAATGGCAGCAGCTGTAGTGAGCATAGAAATGACGCGTTCTCCATGGGCAATAAATGTTTTCCGCGTCAGTGCTTCGCAAAGTGTGTTTTTATTAACGCCTAAGAGTACAGCAATTTTGTTAGCATTTACTGCATCTGTGACTTCTGAAGATTCAATGTTATTTATGTTATATGATTTAAATGTCAAATTGCCCAAATGAAGAATTGCAGCTAATAAACTAAAAATTCCCCAAACCTCGTTGTCAGGAAAGTTCAAAACTTTAAAAGCAGATCTAATATCAGCAAACTCCATAGAATCGTTGCGACCGTCACAGGTCAACATGTTCCCTGAATTCAAATAGTTGTAATCAATAGGTCGGCCCAATTCAAGCTTTTTCTTTTCGTCGGCGGATAGTCCAGTAACCAGTGAATAAAATATATGATAGTTTCTCTCTCCTCGATTTTGAGACACTATTCGAGATTTCTCGAGAAGATACTGATCTATATTGCCTCCTTCAATTATACCTTTTCTGTTAAAATAAATGTTCACATATTTCCCGAATCTAGATGAATTGTCGTTTCTTACAGTTTTAGCATTTCCGAAGGCCTCAAGAATCGGGTTAGTTTCTTGAATTTGTTGTTCAATCCATGAATGTTTTCCGCTTGCTGCTGCTAAATACTGCAGTAGCAACTTCGTGCTTTCGGTCTTTCCAGCGCCGCTTTCACCACTTCAAAAAAGAAATAAATAAGTTAGTACCTACATCATTTTATCTTAATGACTTCATTGTATTTTTGATAACATTACTGACTTCGCCATACCTTATGACGATGCACTGGTTGGACGAAGTATCCATGAGCTCTCTGTATGAATTGTCTCCGATGGCAAAGATGTGGGGTGGAATGTCTCCCATTTTTCTCTCTTGGTAAAAGTTGATTTGATCCATGGTATAGATGGGCAAAATTTCGTAAGGATTTATGGCAATCAACATTGAACCCGTATAAGTCTGAAATAAAATAATCAAATATTTTTTAAAATGTGTATTCCTTCCCATAATGTGATAGGGATTCAGTATATCGGCAGGCTGAGCAGAAGAGTCAAATATTACTTTGCCGCTTGTAATCGAACCCGTACGGAATACAACTACCTACGTTACAGAGGAAATCCTTTATACATTACGGTATAAACATTCGATATGTCCAAGGAAAAAAAATAGGTGCAGTGAGTAGGTAGGTAGAAGGCATTAAATAGGACCACTTATAAAATACATAAAAACAAGTCTACGCATTGAATCGGAGGAGATTGCATTCTCTCCTTTTTCGTTGAAGCCGATACCTAATGCAAATCCAGATCACTATTAATGACTAATATTAACCAGCAAACAATGATTTACAGCCGTTTTCAATAAACTATCCCAATTATTAATCAAAAGCGATCGGGATCGCGTATTGAAAATGGCGGATAAAATGTTTCATACACGATAAGTATTTTAGAATAGGTATGCATACCTACATAACACAGTTAATTAAAAAGCAATTACTTATCTACATGCTTTTACCTACTACACTACTCAGTATTATTTCATTGCCAATCGCTGATTCAATGTCTGTACCAGGACCACCTTCTGCGTGATTTGCAATTATTTCTCCACATCCGGGATCAAATGTCCCTCAGCTTCATCATAAATTCTAAATTGTTGAACTAAGTACATCATTTCAATAATACAATCAGTTTAACTTACGAAGCAACCACTTTAAATGGATATCATAAACAATCGGATTAACAATTAATACCAAAATCAATTAATTTACTCACGTATATTAGTTGTTGGTTGTATCGTATCTGAAGATTCCTCAGAATTGTATATTCCTGTAGTTCGCCAAGTGTGATCATGTCTTCGACTCCTTGTATTGAAGTGGCGTGCAGTGGTTTGAGAACATTTTGTATCCTCGTAGAGAATACTTTTCCATCGTCATCTTGAACTTGAAGAGTGTCGCCAGAAGATTTTAGTATTTTAACGGCAATTGGAATATCGAATTCCGATTTACCTTCTGGCTTTAGCCAAACCAAGTTCTAGAAACAATTTTTATTTAAGTATGTACATTATGAAAAGGCACAATTTAATTAAAGAGAAAAAATATAATCATTTTTCAAGGATAAAAATAACTTGGTCTTAAGTTAATATTAGCTAGGAATATCAGTTTTTTAAGCATTTAAAAAAATACGAACATCGTTATCTTATTACTGATTTTACCTAGGAGTAATATCCGATTTTATTTACCAAATTGGTCTGCATTCTAAAGATAAGATTTCGGCCAGTACCTATGCATTCTTGACCATATATAACTACCTAATTTTAAATCTAAGTATTTAAAAATCATGGTCAGTTACTTACGGCTAAGCGTATTTGATCCGACATTGTTCGTTACTTAGAGATTCACCTCACAAGAAATCTACACATTTTTCACCATATCCACAATAATCGCGTAACATCTCTCGGAAGACTGGCAAAGGTTTATCAATATTACAGATTGTATTATCACCAATGATAGGAAGTGAACAAATATATATCATAAATATTTGAAGATAATACGCAGGTATATAATCCTGTTATCAACTCTGTATATTATGGCGATTATTCGATGTTTGAAACTAAATCAAGCAAATCGTAATCGCTTTGCACTTGTTCAAAAAAAGTCCCTAACAAAAAGATTGTGTACATCATATTAAGATAAAAACAATAAATTAATTAATAAAAGCATGTAGATAGTGTAACAATTTAAAATTTCTTTATAAATTTAATTATGGAATATATATGAAATTAAACCGACAATATGTAATTAGTAAATAGTTTATTTAAAAATAACTCGACATTACAAACAACCTAATTCTAATTATTCTAAATTACTTCTTTTTCTCCTCTTTCTCTTTTTTCTCTCCTTTCGCTTTATCTTCAGTTTTCTTTTCGTCTTTGTCGTCTTTCTTTTCTTTCTTATCTTTGTCTTCTTTTTTGCCTTCTTCTGCATCTCTGTTTGTAATCTTGTTATTGATAAGATTGTGTAGTGCAATGATTGACCTTACTAATGCTGCCAAGTAAACAACCAGTGATTGATCATTTGTTTTAATGTATAAATTGTCTATGAAGTTGTCATTTGCTATATCAGGGAGTAAGTTAAATATGTCTTGCAACTGGTAAATAATTTGATGGTTTATGGGCAATGATCCTTGACCAACTTGAACAAGGTAATCTCTGATCTCGCATAGTTGTGAATGAAGACCTTTGAGACCAAGCAACTGGTTGGTAATACGTTGGGAAAGACTACCAACTGTTGTATCCTTGATATCTCTCAACAGATGTTCAACACCAACTTCCTCAGCCTCCTCCGCTCCAATCTCACTTGGAACATGCTCAAATGTTCTTGTAGTCGGTGTACCATCATCATGGACCTCTTCAACAGCTTGGTAAGCTTCAGTTGGCAAACCTAAGTCCTTTGGCTTAGCATCTATGATGACAAGGACAGAGTTGGGACAGTAACGCCTGATTAGCTCATTAATAGCTACATCATTTTGGTGCAGTTTGGGTCCAGTGTGGTACCAGCCCACAACTTTCTCTCTAGCATTTACCTTTTTGAACATGCCATACATGTTCTCCAAGTAATCATGATCGAGGAACCATACTGACTTGTCTTTGTCATCCTCATCAAATGGAACTGTAAATAAGAAAACCAAATAATGATTATTTATTTATAACAACTTGAGTATATGTTTATGGTATATAATTTGGCATGTTATGGGAATTTTAATAAATTACAACTATTATGTCTTGACTGACTTATCAGCATTTAATTGCTGAAAGCTGCAGTAATTTAAAATAAATAATTAGCATAAATAATAAAGTCTAATAAAAATCAGTCAATAAACATGGGCTACTATAACATTGCAGGTTAATATAATTGTAATAATATTAAATTTTGCTATTACTGCTAATAATTTAATGTGTTTGAACCATAGAGGACCAATAATAGTGTGTAAAAGGTTATAAAAACTATAATTCTTGTCTTTATTATGGTTAGTAAGAGGATGCTACAACAAAGAAAATAGTTTAGTTTTAAATATTCTGCCAATTAAAAAAGACGTGTTTAGTTTATTTTTTAAATAACAGTCCCTTGGTTTTTACATGACAAATAACGACATGAAGTTGCAAAAATATTTTAATTAAAACTCTAAATATCTGTAAATCATGCAAATTACAATATATATGTGTAAAGAATAATTTTAATTGCGACAAAATCGAAGTAAATTAAATAACTTGACAACAAAGTACAAATAATCTTGACAATGAATTGAAAATGTTTCACAAAACACAATAACTAACCTGCAAAACTGTTTGATACATCCAAAACACCTTTAGCTCTCCAACAACCTAAAAGAACGCCGACTACTCGTTTTTGATTACCAATCTTTCCCATACGATTGAAATGGTCTACAACGCTAAGTAGGACCAAAGGATGAACAACCACTTTTGTGGTGACGACTTCTTGACTAGGCATTACGTGGCCTTTAAATCGTTCTTATGTACTTTTATTAACAATAGAGTAGTTATGTACGCGGAGATTCCCTATAATTTGTGTTAAATTAGTAAAATGAAACAGCAGTTACTAAAATTCGCCAGTCGGCAACAAAATATGACAGTCATTACATTGACATAGATGATGAAGAAATAAAAAATCTTGTCTTTGCACTCTTGTCTATGAAAGCCAAAATATCCTATGAGTCTCTGCGACCGTTGGAGTGTGTATGACATTTGTAAATTTTTAGAAAGCCAAATTAGAAATATAAGCTACTACTTTAAATGGATTCCGTTTACAGCACAAAAACCTACCTCCTATATATTTTCGGTAAAGATCGTCCATTAGAAACAAGTCGCTGCGAGGCGGATCGTTACCGTGTCGGAGCAAATCGCAGCGTGCGCAATACCATTACCGTAACATTGTAATGCTTTTGGTAATAGGTACTCTTTGTTTGCGCCCCAATCCGGCTCCTGCCTGCTGGCTTCCATGGAGTAAGTAAAATACTATGCTGGCTTGCACAAAGATTTCTATAATTAAAATAGATTAGGTTTAATCTTATATTTACTGAGTTGGCCAAGCTAGCCTTAGGTCACAATGATGGTCGACTCGTTAGCCATACCGTATTATTGTAATGCTCTTTGAACCATACGTTGGCATTTGAAAAATTACTAAATATTCTATTCCCTCAAATTCTGCTGGCCGAGATGTAGAGCAGCTACAAACTGTAATATTTTCTATATATATTTCTCTATATATATATATATATATATATATATATATATATATATATATATATATATATATATATATATATATATATATATTTCTGAGTATATATTATAATTCTTTTTGGGTTCTTTTCTCTAGGCCATAGATCATAGAAATTGACATTTAATAATGACAAATGACATATTTTGACATTTGATAGCGTTTTTTTTATTGTGAAAAAAATATATATTTGTCTTTTAATTCGTTCTATAAATAATAACTGCATTTGCATTTTAAAATTATAAAATAAGATCACATTTGTTTTAATTGCTCAATAAAATTACACAGTTGTCTGTGATAATTTAAACAATTAACATGACGCACCGATCTCTAACCTTCGTCACTGGTAATGCTAAAAAATTAGAAGAACTAAGAGCAATCTTGGGTGTTAATTTTCCTTTAGAAATTATAAATTACAAATTAGATTTGCCAGAACTACAAGGAGAAGTAGATGAGGTATCTGTAAAAAAATGCCAGGAGGCCGCGCGGCGTTTAAAAAAGCCTGTATTAGTCGAAGACACCTCGTTATGTTTTAATGCTTTGAAAGGTCTCCCAGGTCCTTATATAAAATGGTTCCTAGAAAAACTGCAGCCTGAAGGTCTCCATCGACTACTGGCTGGGTGGGAAGACAAATCGGCAGAGGCAGTGTGTACTTTTGCCTACTGCGCTGGCAACTGTGATGACCTGGATGTGGTTTTGTTTCAAGGTATAACAAAAGGAAAAATTGTACCTCCAAGAGGAACAAGGGATTTTGGTTGGGATTGTGTCTTTCAACCTGACGGTCATGACAAGACTTATGCAGAGTTACCAAAGAGTGAAAAAAATAAAATTTCTCATAGATACAAAGCATTAGAAAAACTAAGGACTTACTTCACAGAGAAGAAACCCTAATAAAAATTACTTAGTATAATTATAATAGAAAAATTCTGTTTGGCACCGTTAGTAATACATAACATTGCCACATGTTGTCTATAAATAGCTTATGACCTTTCTACAATATTTTGTATTCTATTTATGTATGTTTATAAGAAATTAAAACAAATGCTGGAGAGTATTCTCTAATAATAATTTTGTAATGTTAATCATGATATTGTTAACTCATTTAATGTTACCACATTCTTAATTATTATTCCCTAAATAAAATGTACTGTTAACAATGCTGCTTATATATGCAAATTAACAATTCTAATTGCACATTAACTTTAATTATAATATTAAAAAAAAGTATGTGCCATTATGATCAAACTTTATTCTAACTGTGGTCTCACAGTGAAAATCATTTATTGTGGCTGTTTGTTCACATTTAATTGATGACTGTGTCAAATAGTTTTTTTAAATCATAATCATTTTTTTTGTTTGATAATTGATGCTGTAGTCATTCAAAATGAATATGGGTCATAGGTTATTTTATTTAAGTGAAATGTAAATACCTACTGTTTTAAAATAAATGACAAATTTTGTTACATTGTATTTATTATTATTTAACTCATTATAGTACATAAACAACATAATCTTTTTCCAAATCACCATATATAGAACCACATATTTGGAAAAAAAAATAAACAAATATCTACTCATTTTTTTAATAATCTCCATTGTATTTGGTGTTATTGGCACATCTAAACGGAATATGTAATTGGAAAGGTATTTATAGTTTTTTTTGCTCAGGAAAATAATTTGTTTAAATTGGTTTATTGTAATAATTGAGACTTATGGTACAAGTATATTTAACACAAAATATACTACTTGAGAATATCTATTTAAGTCTATAACTTAATTGTTATGATACTACAAGAATATATTTAAGATCTTGTATGTTGTTTGTGGCTTTGCAGTATAAGTATACTGTTGAAATTTTTTATCATATTCTATGGTCTGATTAACAGCCTCTTTCAATAAACGATCCCAATCTCAATCTTCAATCTGATTCTGAGAATAAACCAATCAAAATAACTCATTTGTAAGCATGTCAAAAAGAACATTATTCTGATTGGTACATTTTTGAGATAGATCGAAAAATGCGTTTGGGATTGTTTATTAAAAATGGCGGTAAACCTAGTCAAATAGAAATAGCAGAATTTAGTTAATTACTACTTAATCATATTTCGATAGTGCCATGATTTAAAAACTGAAATTGAAGTCAGTTATGATTAAGTACTGAAATTAAATTATAATATTGTATTTGATGTGATTTGTATCACAACTAACTTTGTTTCATGAGTACTTTTGAACTTTCAAGAATAACTTTTTTTATACTACCTTTAATGCTAATATAAATGTAGGCAATGTATTTGAATAAGTTATGAATTACTGAACCTAAGTTCCTACAGCTGCAATAAGAGTCAGATATTGCACTTAATAAGTATTGCATAAGGTGTAATATATACTAAAAACTACTAAATATTTGTTATAGCTTAAAATACTGCTTACTGAATGTAAACCAGGTGCAATGTATGGTTTTAAATTAGAATTATTGTAGTTCTTATAATACCACTCTTTACCATCTATTTGTCTAGTTCTGGTATTGCCTAAACTTATTATATCCGAGAACTTTGTCTTGCCTTCTCTATTTATGACAGGAGAAAAGCTTTCTCTTGAATTGTATTGTTCTACATGAGGAATGTTAACTTTAGTAATGGTGGCAGGTCTGTTTGAATAATTTCTTGCCTCAATGTTACTTGGTATAAAGACAGCCGATAGAGCTGTAGGTTTTGGTTCAATATGCTTCTTTGTTGGAGGTTTCGATGTTTGCGGATTTGATGTATAAGGTACAGTACTGCTGTCCATCCATGTTTGTAGCGACATGTCATTACTTGTGTCTGTAGTAATCAGTAATCCTTCCTTTTCTGTAATTTCCGTAATAGTCAAGTTCGTTTCCATAAGGTTATATTTCCTTAGATTATTTGGAGCGCTCTTTTCTTCTTCAACATTTTTCGTTCTGTTATAAGTGATGTGTGTTGTATTGTCATCATCCAAATAGGCTTGAATTTCATGAATTTCACTTTTCGTTTTCTGATGAGTTGTGTTACTTTGAACAGATTTAGTCGCAGGCTTTATTGTAGCTGCGGCAAAGCTATCTATGGTATCTATTTGTTTGTTATAATTTGTGCCACTTTGACCACTTATTATGGTGTGAGATATGTTAGCGATTGGATCGGACATTGGTACGAACCCACTAGCAGCTGTAGGTAGCATGGGTGTGAACCCTCCTGTTTCGAATTTAGGAGGCTCTAACGTTTTGTATTTGTTGTTCTCCTGAAGAGGTGTTTTATTCTCAGGCCAGTCAATTTTGCGTCCCGTGTTCAATAGTTTTCCCATATCGGCAATAGAAGGTAGCGACATTCCAAAGAATGTGAAACCACTATTCGGCGCTTTTACAGAAACAGCTGAATTTTTTATCAGTGTATTTAAAGTTGTGTTTTTTATTTCAGCGTAGATCGTAGGGGTTTGCCCGATAGTTTCATGTGTTTTATTTGTTTTAGATATACTTCCATTATAATTAATGCCCTCTATCAACGTTTCGTTGTATGGATAGTCCACATATTCATCGTAAAAGTAATCTGATTCTTCTGGCAAAGGTCTATTCTGTATTTTGTTGATGTGATAATTATTTTTGATTTGTGTAGTATAATCTTTTACTTTATCTAGTGATGAAAAAACTTGCGATGAAGCCAGATTAGGAAGCAAAGCTTCGTTTTCGTGTGTAACACATAATCCTACATCTTCATTCTTAACGAGACGGTTTGGACAGTCGCTTTGTGAAAAGGGCATTCCCTTGACATAAGTGCCGTCCATACATTTAGGCCCTACGGAAGTCGACTCCAACAACCAAGACTTGAGCCAAATTATTGCACAGTTGCATATTAAAGGATTACCTGAAACAAAATTTAAATTCTTTCGTTAGTTGGCAGTTTCTCGTGCCTTCACCAATTTATAAAAAAGTTTACTTATTGCGGTAAAACATATTTTGCAGAAATTAAAACTTACCATCTATGTCCAGAATTGCTATGTTATTTCTTAACTTTGCAAAAGTTGTTTCAGTTACTGTTGCAAGTTTATTATGCCTCAATGAAAGAACCTTGAGCCTTGGCATGGAATCGAATGGTTTACCGCTTATATGACATAATAAGTTATTATCTAAGTTCAATTCAACTATCCATTCCATGTATTGAAAGGATTCTCTAGTAATTCTTGTTAGTTTATTAAAACTTAAGTCTAAGACTTCCAAAGAAGAAAGATGTCTTAAGCCTGAATTATCTATATTAGTGATATGATTATTACTCAAATTCATATATTGCACTAATGGCATATTATCAAAAGCCCGTATTGATATAAACTGTAGCCGGTTGCCTTGAAGTTCAATAATCCGTAATTTCGGTAGGTTATAAAATACATGATCTGGTAAATCGATTATATGATTTCGACTCAAATAAATTGATATCAAATTCGGCAAGTTGGCTATAGATTTAGGATGAATAATTTCTATGTTATTGTTGTCTAAATCTATCATTTCTAATTCGTTCAATTCTCTGAAACTGTTAGAGCGTATTTCTGTAATTTTATTGTGAGGCATTTTTATATCCCTTAACTTCTGCAAGTTATTTAGTGAATTACTGTCAAAGTGTTTTATATAATTAAAACTGGCATCCAAAATCTTTAACTTGGTGAACATGTTTAACGTTGTAGGCAGTTCATTTAAATTGTTCGATGAAATATTCAGTATTTCAACTTCCAAACCTTTGTCAACTATATTTGGACCTATACTTTTCAATTTATTTTTACTAAAGTCTAACATTGATAGCTCAGCGTTATCTTGAATTGTCATAAGATCAAAATTATCTATCATATTTCCATGTAGATATACTTGTTTCAAAGTGGGCAGTTTGGCGAAACTTTTGGGGTGCACTGAAAGCAACTGATTCTCACTTAAATCTAGAATTTCTAGACGCTCTAAATCGCCGAATGTTGTTATATCAATTTGCCTTAATCCGTTGCGTTTCATATAAAAGCGTCGTAGGTTATGAAGTATTTTCATACTTCCAAAAGGTATCTTTTGTATGCCGTTATTTGAAATGTCTAAAGTTCTTAGTGACGGTAAATCCAAATCTGGGGAGGGTGGCGCGGGTAAACTTGTTATTTGATTTTTTTGTAAATACAATTGTTCGAGACCTCTCGGCAACCCAGGCACAAATTCTATCAGTTTGTTAGAGCTAGCGTCTATTTCATATAAGTTTTCCAAATTCCTAAACGTGGCGGGATGTATCGAAACCAGAGCATTTCCAGATATATTCACGTATTCCAATAACGGAGCTTCCATAAAAGTAATTGGATCTATAATTGTTAATTGATTATTACTGAAATGAATTCTTCTCAAAGCTGGTAGATTGTACAATAATTTTGGTTGTAATCGTTGGAATTTGTTATAAGATAAATCTAAACCTTTTAGGGCTGGCAAGTCCCAGAACGGACCTTCATTGACGTCGGTTAAAGAATTATTACTCAAATGTAACTCTCTTAGTGCCGGCATAGCAACAAATGCATCTGCTTGGATAAATTTGATGTTATTCTTATTCAAATGTAAGCGTTCTAAACTGGGATGGCCTCTAAGAGCGCCTCTTGGGATATCTTGCAGCATATTGTCACTCATATCCAGGAATCTCAGTCTTGGTAAAGCATCAAGCAGCGCGCGAAATTCGGAAATATGCATAATTTCATTTCCAATAAGGTTCAGTTCTTCCACTCCGCTACCAGATTGTTGCAAAAAGGATTCTGGATGTATCTGTCGTATTCTGTTGTAATTCAGGTCAACAACTCTCAATTTCGGGACTCTATGAAATGCACCATGGTGTATAATGCTTATGTTATTATTTGCTAAAAGCAAATTTCCCAGCATTGGTTGATCAACAAACGCACCTTCGTTTAATTTATCTATAAAATTGGAATTTAGATTTAAATAAGATAATAATGGGAGATCTCTTGTGGCTCTACCAACCATAGTAGCGTCTGAAATTTTATTATCACTTAAAGATAGTTCACTTAGTGACGGCATTAAAGACAAAGCTCGCATGTGTATTAGATTTATACCACAATTTGTTATTTCTAATTTATTTAACTTTGGTAAATTGTATAACGCGTTTTCCTTTAATATCCGCAGATGTGGACTGCCTTGAATAAATAGTTTTTCCAAGTTAGGCAAATTTTCAAAAGTATTTTCGTTTATAGCGTTTAAGCTTTTCGAATGTATACTTATGTATCTCAACTTCGGAATATTAGAAAACACAGGAATTCGCTTCAAATTGTGCGATTGAATAGTCACTGCTTGTAGATTTTGTAATTTAATTAAACTTTCCGCCGGAATATTCCTCAAATCGTTTTCTACTATGAATATTTCGACCAAATTCATTTCCTGTGTTTCCAACCATGCAGCGGACAACCGTTCCAAACCATTGTGACGAAGCATCAGCCTTAGGATTTTCACATTCTGAAATATTTTTCCAGGTAGTGATGGAAGATAATTGTTTTCGATGATCAATTCATCAATAGGTTTTCTGATCAAATTTCCTACTTTCTGTATCCCTTTTAATACTTGTGTTAAATCGCTGTGGGTGCACCTGCAATACGAAAATAATAAGTATGAATAATCGTAAATATAATCGTAAGTATAATCTTATGTAGTAAGTCAGGTGCCGTAGCCAAGATGCTTTACTACAAACGTTAATATGAAACGCTGACCTAACGTTATGTATGAAATTGAAATATCTTAGCGTTACACTTATCGATAGGATATGTTATTGCCATACATTTTTTTTATTGGCGTTAACGATTGTAGAAAGAAATCTTGGTTATGGACCCCCAGACATGTTATCTTATATCTTACTAACCATATTTGTAGATCTTCGTGACGATTTGTGCAAATACAAGGGAGAATAGATTCTGGCATGGGACACACCGGGCTTTGGCCCGAGGTGCAAGCTACAACTACTAAAATAATCCATAGTATCATTTGTACTATCTTGTGATCCATTCCTTCAAAACATTTATGAGGCTCATTTTATCATCATTCACCTCTTTTGCATGTTTGATTCTACCTGAAAATAGTATAAACATATAAAAACTGAAATTAAAAAACATGAACATCTCGTAGATTCGCAGCTAAATCAAAATTGACCTTAATATATGAATAAATATGTAGGCAGTTTAAAAACTATTCCTTGACGTGCAGTCTTATAAGGGACCGACCGATCAAATGAAAAAGAAAACCGCCTATTTTTTTCTTTGATTGCGCCAATACGAGTTACAGTAATGTTGGTATAAACGTAATCCGGTGGCGTCAAGGACCGACACCAACCAAAACAATGCGAATTGAAAACAATAGTCCGACCACAACGGTCCACTGATTGGACTGTACTTTCACTAATTCTCCATTGACTCCGCAACTCATGGTGTGCAGAATTTACGTCATTGCTCGCTTTACGTAATTCTGTAAAGCTTGCAGGCATATGGGTCACATTTGCACTTAAAGTAATTTTTGTATGGAATACAGAAAGTTGTTGAATTAAGTGTAGGTACTTTAGTGTTGTACAATATAAGAACGTATAAGGTACCGCAACCGCTTTAAGTCATTAAAATACAAAAATATACACATGGATTTTGCTTTTCAATATTCCTTTTTATGCCGGCTATTTGACCGCCATTTCTACAAGTTGGGTCACGAAATATTATAACAATTTCTGAATTAGTTACTTATAATAATTAAACATTAAACACATACGTTTACTAACTTTGGTTTACATAATATTATGAAATATATTCAAATTATATTTATTTCGAAAATAGAACTGTATTATGTATACCGCCACAGCGCGAGAATTACGTTCAAGCGTTACAAAATAAAATATAAACTCAGATACATAATCTATTTGTTTACGGTCTATTAAAATCTCAGCCCTAGTAATTAGCTCTTGCAAAATAAAAGCTAGTGTGGTGGAATTCGTCTGCCTTACTCTTCTGACTCTTTAAGGTACATAGTAACACTGCATTGTCACATATGCATTCCCTAAGGGTTAATTCGCGAATATCATAAGTAGAGATTGCTACACTAGTTAAACAAAATATTATAAACTACGTTCAGCTCTGTTTTAGAAAATCATTTTGCTCTATATATTATTAACTTTCTATAATTATGTACCAACCTGTGTAGTTACGTGCCTAGTTTCGTGCCTACTTACAGCCTGTGTTATATAATAATAATTCAGCCCTGTATTATATACTTGCCCACTGCTGAGCACGGGCCTCCTCTACTAATGAGAGGGATTAGGCCTTAGTCCACCACGCTGGCCTAGTGCGGATTGGTAGACTTCACACACCTTCAAAATTCCTACAGAGAACTTCTCAGATGTGCAGGTTTCCTCACGATGTTTTCCTTCACCGTTAAAGCGAACGATAAATTCACAAAGAATACACACATGAATTTTAGAAAAGTCAGAGGTGTGTGCCCTTGGGATTTGAACCTGCGGACATTCGTCTTTGGCAGACCGTTCCACACCCAACTAGGCTATCGCCGCTTTCACTGCCTGTGTTACTTCAAAGTTAAAATAACAACTCTAATACCTAACTCCGTCCCTAAGTTTTGTCTATCTTTCTTGAACTCAAAAAGTATATAGGTACTACATTAATTTCCGATAACTTCGATTATGTGTTCTAAGTCTAGTCTATTCTATGAATTACTGGAAAGGCAAAGGTAGAGCCACACTGCTGAATTATTTTGTTTACATGCTTGTCTCCACAGTGATAGTAACACTGCCTTACAAAAATCGATGTGAGGTGATAGCTTGTGTTTCGTATCGAAATGCGCAGTACTGGCCCTAACCCCTTGATCTGTGTAGAGACAAAGGCGGCCTTAAATAAGGCGAGACGGGAACAAATATTTTTCTTTAAATATCCCCCATTTCTAATAGCATGCATATGCCTAACCGACTCCAAAAGAGGTTGCTCCATTTAATAAGCTTGTAGGATACTGCGTGCAATTCGCAAGCCGCACATGCGCTCTCAATTTTTTTATTTTTCACTGCCAAAATTGGAATTTCAGCGTCCATTGGCACCTCGCGCCTAGATCGATTTGCACTGCACTTGATCTATCCTTGGGCCGACCTTTTAAATGAGATGTCTGGAAACTAAAATCCCCTACTATCCGTCCTTAATCTGTAGGTATTCCATTTTATGGTTATGCATCCATGATTCTTTTGGTATCGTAGATTACATTCTGTTTAGAATATTTAACACGATTAGGTGACCGTTTATTCAATCGTTTTCCGGTTTCTCGTGAAAAGTCTTTTTTTGAAAACCATTAACTGCCTTTTTTTGTTGTAAGTCGCTATGATGTTGCTAATTCGACTATATACCTACCTATTTAGTCTTCTTAATTTTAATTCACTGCAACATTCTACATACCACCTACGTTAATATCTATTACATTTCTATATAACCTTTTAACAGCTATTTTCTCTGAATCTGCAAAGTTTATTTTTTCTTTCTTTTACTATTATTAGCTGTTGACATGTTTGATATTGTTTAGGTACAATGGACAGGGTAATGCACCGCATTGTTTGCAAAAGGATTTCATGTTTATTGACTTTCAGTTCAGAAGAAAAATAACCATGTGTACTAATGTAATGTTACAGTTTATGATGAATCAACGTAAGCAGCCAGCGGGACGGGTCGCCATTATGGTACTGTTACCGCACTTATCTCTAACTGTCACACACTGCATCCCGTAATATGTCGGTTAAGGTTAACATTAAATAAATATAATAAACTTAATTGTTTTGAAATCATTTATAGGCTTATTTGTAGAAATTGATAAGCGGTAGATTCATTACTATAATAACTGTTATCTACCTGCATAATAGTGTATGACATTTTCACCACCTGCCATCATATTTCTCTGAAAACTGGTAAACTGGTAGTGCTTTTGGGTCCTAGGTCGCTCACCGAGTTAAGTAATTACTAATAACCATTATTGAGTTTCGATCAAAAGTACACGAACCAGTGAACATAGGGTCTAAGGGGCAAAATATCTTATGCCTCAAGGTCTCAAGGGCAGTGCTCGTCGTAGAATAAGACTACATGTACATACAAAATACCTATATATTCTATAATCGCTGTGTTTTGCTAAAGTCTGTAATTGAAATTGGGTCTTGGTAATTATTATTCTTTGCTTTCCTTTGGGGATGATGAAGGCTGTACATACTTTTGGCTCATACATTTACGAATTGGGATCAACGCGGTGGAGAAAAATATTTATTGCACGTTATTAACATAAACAATATATCATATATTACAAACATTAGTTTCACACATGACTGCATGCTTATGGTATTAATTTTGCATCGTGGATATTAAGAACAACGGAGATCCTTTAGTCCCAATACTCAGTAGTAGTAATTGTGGGCGGAAGTGGTTTGTCTCTCGAATCAGAACCCGCAACTTCATACTTCATAATAGGCTTAGCGCCCGCTGCGTCCATGGATCCTCTCGGATCAATGACAAACCATTTTCAACTTCACCTAAATTACATAAAGCCGAATGTTCGTAATTATGTGTGTTCTTCCATATTTGTGTTGTACGTAGTTACCACACGAGTTTTTTTTAGCAATTCCTTAACTACGCGCTAATATTTAGATGATTATTTGAATCGTCACGATAAATGCTAGTGCGATCATTTTAAATCTATATTCATCTTCAACATTTTGAAAAATACGACTGGTCATATACCTAGTATATTTAGGTAAGAGTGTTTTTATGAGACTAAGGTATCACTGTATTATAAAGGCTTCCTAGAAGAAAGGAGTTTGAACTATTAATATAGTCATCACTTTGGTATAGGCTAAGAGGATTGCTTTGTCTGTCCAATGCATATTAAGAGGGTACGGCACAGCACTTGGGTCTCCGAAAGACGTTTGACACCCTCAAATTTTTTTTAGCAAATAGTTTAAAAGTAAAGGATAATCAATCTACCATGTGCACAACCTCCAAGATAACTACTTGAATATTATATTATCAGTGGTTCTTCTATGACATAATACCTTAAAAATACCTATTGTTAACCATTCGAGCTACCCATAATCACATAAATCATAACTACATCTTTTTCAGTCTTGTTTTCGAAACCAAATTAATTTATTAATTTGACCAGCGTTCCGTACCTAAAATATTATCCTCCACAGAAAACTTTCGATTTGTTTAGAATCACCAAAATAATGACTAAGGTATCCCAACCTTTAATCCGGTATTCATAGCCGGCAGAAACCGCAGATCTGTTTGTTACACAACTGGTATTGTCACTGAAAACAATCCTTGGACAAGCGTGGCTTATGGTAGCCGAACACGGACTGGGATATGAAGTGTATTTCGCATGTAAACACCAGACTTTCGGTTCACAGCTCGATGCGCACCAAGTAACTTATCTTTCACCATTGTGGCTCGTGCCACCGTTGACTACCAAACAACGTAGAGGTGCAAGTAGGCAAGTCTTTTCGTTTTTATTGTAGCAGTTTTTTTTGTTTGCTGTGGAAGGTTTTTTTCGCTTCATCGCTTTATAGTCAGTATATAACTTATCCAGAACTAAAGCCTTAAACTACTCATTGACTAACAAAACAAGTCTTCACAGCCCCTGATTATAAGTTTATTTAAAGGAAAAAAATATATATGTAGTAGGTATGACATGCCATAAAATATTTAATTAGTATTTTATAACGATAGATGTAGTTGTCAGAAAATTTCAAGTACGTAAGTAGGTATATTCGGAAAAGCTTTCGAATCTTACCGTTGTGCCAATAAAATAGGTACAGTTTACCTTTATTACACTTCTGAAATTTGTCAAATCTATGAAAAAATATTGCAAAATGAAGAATGCTTAGGCGAGTTATCTCAAATCTCGATTAAATTGTGCGATGTGGTAATAAGGAAGGTGCCGGCCTGGACAATGGAATTGGCATGTGTCGTTCTAATTGCTCAACTTGTCTTTCAATTTATATCAGATATTAGAGAAATGTAGCGTTTAATTGTAATGGGGACTTTAAATATGCTCACTAGATATCATTGGAGTGGAGCAATGTTAGTTTTATGTCTATTATTCCACTATAGTGTCAGCGATGCTTCAATGAAAATTTATATTTTTTTTAATGTATTTGAAAGAATATATTAATGTCTTGCGCGGGAGTCTCGTCTGGGTGTCGTCCACTTGTATAAATATGCCGGCAAGCATTATGTTGCTAGACCTGTCGTGTTCCATGTTGAAACTCCCTACTACATAGTAGTCAGTGTAATTTGCAGGCATTATGAGACATCGCATTTTTATAGCACAGATTGGCAAGCAACTTAAGCAACTTACTGGTGGTGGTAGGTCTCTCATATGTGAGAGTTACCTGGGTAGGTACCACCGCAATGTCTTTCTGCCGCCAAGCAGCAGTGTCTAGTCACTGTTGTGTACCGGTTTGAAGAATATTGTAGCCAGTGTAACTACTGGACTAAGACTTAATATCTCACGTCTCAGGATGGCGACCGCAGTGGAATACCAAACAATACTGTTGTAATTCAAGGTGTTGGATGGTGTTTCTACTGTTTAGGGGCGGTCGTGTCTCTTACCATCAGGTGAACGGCAAGCTCGTCTCGTCATTCAAAGCAATAAAAAAAAGCAAGTGGATCAAATACCTATGGTAAGTTAAATTTGATCTACGTGGCTCTACGTTTAAATCAACAATCAAACAAAAATCTAAGCTTTATAATATTATTATCTTTACCTAAACATTAGCTTAATATATTATCGCCGTTCCTTTCGCTTTTTTTTATAACTAGTTTCCCAAATGTTGTACAATAAAACCTGAATCCGAAAACGTGATCAATTGGTCGCGTGTTTTGAAGTAATGACTTACCTACCCAAAGTATTAATTTGGATACCAATTCTTTTTATAATACCTACCTATAGTGTAAATAGTATCGTAGGTACTTTGGCAGCATAAAATACAATAATTTAAAAGGCTAATTAGTGAGTAGGTAGGATGCAATTAAAAAAAATCTATTAGCTTTCATTTAATCGCGGAGATGTCATCATTTTGGCAAATCAGGTTAATTGAGATACAATAAACCATGTGATAAGTAATACATAAACCCGGCGAGCGTGTGGTGAAAAAATGTAACAAATAGTATGAGGCAGGGTATGACATACCCCTTAAAAAAATTTGCTATAAAACTTGTTTCTGAAGAAGTATTATACTATTTATTTTTTGGTATAATAAGACAATACCATCATAACGCATTGGAAATAAAACAATCGCGCCATTTTAACAATTTTATTTTTTAACCTCGATGGAAATAAGTCACTTTGAATTTCAAACAAACACTTTCAGTCTCTTAAAAACTAAAAGGAACTAAAGTAAAACCAGTTTATGATAAAAAACTTAATCGTATGATAGAATATGAAATAATTTTCTTTATAAACTAAAAAAATCACAAAAAATTTAGGAACATCTTAGGAACTGGAGATAAAATCTGTGCAGTTTTGCAAAAAACGTTGCATGCTCCACACTAATAGCCTTTCCTCAGCTTGTTCATGAGTATTTTGTCTTATGATTATTTTTGTTGGGGTAATCTCTACATATAATAAAATGACCAGGAACATTTTGAGTCGATGAAAGTGATTCGTTGATCTGGGAAAAAATTCTCTGACGTATATAAATCGGAATATATATTTTTGTCATTTCACATCTTCAGGTGTTCGTAAACTAAAGCCAAGCCTAAGTTACGGATGAAATCGGTCCATTTAGTGTCTTTGCCCTGATTTTCACGAAACATAGGACCCTGGGGCTCGTGGGCCCCTCTCAGGGGATTCGCAAGTAAAATAAAAGTTAAAAGAAAAACTATAAAGTGCACGCTTTTGCACTCTTGTATATCTAAAAAATAAATACAGAAGTAAACTGCTAGTAAAAACAAATTTAGGAATCCAACTGAACAACATCAACCTAAACATTACGACTTTGGTCGCAAAGAAGGTGGCATTAGTGGTCCGCACTAAATAAAAGTTTGCGAAACCCTGTTCTAGTAAGTACATCTTCTATCATGGACCGAAGTTGTTTTTTTCTATTTTCAACATCCATTTTCTATTAAAATCTACAATTAAACAAAGAAAATAAGTTAAAATAGCAGAAAAAGCAATTTTAGTTTTGTCACACCAGCTATGAGGCGGGGTATCACGTACCCGAACTCAGTTTGCAAGCGTGTAACTCGAATGCAGGTTGCCGCGACAATGTGATCACCCCACTATTACCTTTCGCAACCCTGTAACTCCAGCTACTCAAAGAGACTATAAGTTTGAAAGTCAGGCACAAAAAATATACGCCAGTTATTAACATGGGGGGTATGACATACCCCGCCACACGCTCGCCGGGTTAAATTACTGCATGGGAAAGCTTTAAAACCTTTGATTACTTATATATCTATTTTAGATTACTTATAGCGTTAACCAAACGCTACACTATTTTATCCATAATTCCCTGACTTGGTAAAAAGTTAAAAAAGTTTTTCCGAGATAAAAGTCCCGCTATACCGGGATAAAATGAGGCCGATTTTAAGTTAGACCCCCTATCCATATATCGGGGAAACTGCATTCAATTCCATGCAGTCAGTTTTTCGTATATAAACATACAGACAGACAAATATTCTTAAAACCGTTTATCTAATTGGCTTCTATTGCTCTAATAAAGACATATGTTCATTTTTCTTCAATATCTGTAATGTACAGACATAGGTCTGTTATAATTATATTATATTTAAAAATATGGTATAAAACGCTACGAACTACAGAGCTCGCTTACCTGACCAACCCTAAAAAAATCGGCGCAGTAAAATAATACCTCCGTGACATAAGACGCGACATTCCATTTGAAATAAGATTGTGACTTGCGAATTTAAAAACCGGTTGACTTCTATAACCTTGAGACTGCTATATCAAAGGTAGCAAAAAGTTTAGAGCCAATAATTGCATGGTAAACTGATATATCGGATGTGAACTGGTTTCTTCTCAGAAGATAGTTCGATATTTCTGGTATAATCAAGTTTGGAATAATTGATTAAATACTGCCTGTTGGTAGGGAATTCTACCGTAAGACCATTAGCAGAATAAAAGTCCCACTGTTAACTTTCTGGGATAAGAATAGGCCCATGTGTTATTTATTTATTTATTTATTATAACACACCAACAGCACATACATTATTACATTCTTAAAATATCTTACCCATAATTGTAACAAATCTAATGCATATGCCTATTATAGATATGTACAGTATTTACTGAAAATACGCATGCACACCAAACATCAATCTACTACATAATATTGAAAAAAAAAAAAAACAAGTATAAAGAACAAAGATCATATTAAAACACAATAAGGAACATGGTATTGTGTAAAATTAAATGTATGAAATTAAATTAAATGAAAATGAAATAACATTATTAAAATCAACAAATTATTATTATTTTGGGTTAGTATAATCAACAAATTATTATTATTTTGAGTTAGTTGGGCTCTGAGTAACGAATATTGTACATTTTTTATTTTAAATCTTAATTAACAATAGTGTTTTATCAGTTTATGTTTAAAGTTTTCAAATGAATCGTGATGGATATCAAAGTTGTCTAAACCTCCGGAAATAGTATTGTATTCGGCGCACATTCGTGCTAAGGGTGAATGGCGTCCAACGTTAGTTCTATACAGGGGTACATGGAATGTTTTTTTGACAGGGCATCGGGGAATTCTACTGGGAACTGCAATCTTTATACATTCCAGTAAGTTACTACAATTTAGGCTACCGGTAACAATTTTTTGCAAGAATACGAGGTCATGGATTTTGCGACGATGGTAAAGGATTGTGAATGGTAAGGAAGCCTATGAGAGATGCCAGATGATATGAAAGTTAGATACCTTGTGAACAATCTTTGGATTCTTTGTCATTGAACAGCATAAGACGGACTCCAAACGACACTGGCATACTACAGATGACTCCTCACCAAGGCATTATACAATAGAATTCTAGTCTTTACAAAACGACATTCCTTCGTATTACGTTTTATAAAACCTTGCATTTGGGCTGCCTTTTTTACGATGGTATGAACGTGTGATGTAAACTTTAGTCTGCTGTCTATAATAACACCTAAATCCCTTATTTCGCTGACCTCGTGCAATTGTTTTCTATTAATGTTATATGTCGAAGGTGTAAATTGTTTTTTCTTGTATATTTTATGTGGTAACATTTTTTAGCATTAAGAACCATAGCATTTGCTGTACACCAATGGCTAATGTTATCAAGGTCATTTTGAATAAGATTTACATCAGACGAGGAAGTTACAGTACGGTAAATTTTAAGATCGTCCGCAAACAAAGAGAATTCTGAAAATTTTATATATTTGGCAATATCGTTTATAAATATCGAGAATTAAATTGGGCCAAGATGGGAGCCCTGAGGTACACCTGATTTAGTGTAATAAATATAAGACTCATATCCTTTTACTGCTACAACCTGAGGTCTTGTGGAAAGATAAGATTGAAACCAGTTCAACAGATTTCCATGTATGCCGTAAGCTTCAAGCTTTTTTAATAATAAGGTATGGTTAACTTTGTCGAACGCATTAGAAAAATCCGTGTAAACCGCGTCAACTTGCCCGCCTCTGTCTGTGTTTGTTGCCAAGTAAGATACAAATGTTACCAAGTTAGTTTGAACTAAACGTCTAAATTGAAAGCCGTGTTGAGCGGAGGTGGTGATATCAGTCATGTACTGCGTGATTATAGGCTGGATTAATGATTCACAGAGTTTTGAGCAACACGAAAGAATGGAGATAGGGCGGTAATTTTTTACATTATTTTCTTCCCATTTCTTATATACGGGAACTATCCGTGTTTTCTTATGGTAATTATTATGGTAAGAGGCAAGGCAAGAACTGAACGACAACGTTTTATAAACAATGGAGGTAATCCATCAGGTCCCGAACCTTTTGTGATATCCAATAGTTTGATCTTTTTCAATACTTCTTTTTCTGTAAAACTAATACGGCATAAGGATTTATGAGTTAAATTTGGAATGGAATACATGTGATTATTATTATCCGTGTTATACACTGATGAGAAGTGCGTTGCAAAAAGATTGGCTATACCTGATCCAGTATCCTCATATGTGCTATCCGAATACATAATACCGGGCAACGACAGATTACCCTTCCGCCTATCTTTTATAAATCGCCACAGTAATTTTGGATTCTTTGCTATATTTTCTTCTATGTTAGATATGTAATTACTGTAGCAGGTTTTCATGTATTTGTGGCAACGTTCTCTAAGAATTTCAAATTCTAACTTATCACGGGGATTTTTCTGTTTGCGGTATTTTACTCTACTTAAGTTTTTTTCTGCTAATAACCGAATTAATTTCTTATCATACCAAGCCGGAAATTTAGACAGCTTAGACTTTCTTCTAGGTAAATATTGGTATATTACTTGTTTCAACGATTCATAGAAACTTGATACCATATCATTTACAGTTTGTAAATTGGAAAATCTATCCTGCCATTCAATATTTTTTAGATTGATAATAATATTTTCATAATCTGCTTTAAAAAAATTAAAATCATCTCTTTGCTTTGAATCAAGATGATCGTGTGATATATTCAAAGAAATGGTGAGTAACAAGGCTGGATGTTTAGGATCCAACCTTGTTAAAACACTAAGAGGTGTTGTAATACATACATCTGCTAGATTTGTAAGAATTAAATCTAAATAGTTTCTGTCTACGTTACAAATGTCGTTTACTTGTCATAAATTATTAAAAGAGATAAAATCAATTAAAGAATACCCCAGAGTACAGTTGTAATTAGAAGGGGCTAACTTGTTGGTATCACCAAATGTCCAATTTATGAAATTTAAGTTAAAGTCTCCTATAATGATCACATCATTTACGTGGTTTATAATATTCGAGGTATTGTCTAAAAATCTGTCCAGTGTTTCAGATTTCAAGGGTGGTGGTAGATAAACAACACAAATAGCTATCCTTTTTGATTCTTTGTTCGCATTGAGTTGTATTGTGATCCAAATGTCCTCACAATCGCTTTCCCAAGACTGGATGCGTGCTGAGGGAATATTTCGTGATACCGCAATGAGCACTCCACCACCGTCCTTTTTCGAACTACTGGACAGATTCCTATCTCTACGGTATACTATATATCGTGAGTCGATGAACTCTCTATTCGAAACATTCTCATTTAACCAAGTCTCAGTTAAAGCTACAATAGTGTAATTATTCTGTAATATATTATTATATACATCATTCAATTTAGTCCGGATACCCCGGGCATTCTGATAATATATATCAAGCATTATTAAGCTATATTTTACCGAAACATTAACTGTATTGAAAAAACGTAAAATTAATTACACTATCAAGTTGAGACTATCAATAGAACGAATTGCAATAGCTTGGCTAGTATCATCCTTACGTATAAAGATTCTGCTGTTTCGTACTCAAATGTATTTGTAACCGTGCTCCTTAGCTTTCTTACTTGCTGCAACGTGGAGGAATTTGTTGCTCGGTGTCAGATGCTCAGCAACAAATACAGGTACTTTAGGGCCGCCCAGGCCTAGATGTAGCGAACTTAATTTGTCTCGATGTTTTTCTTCTTGTAGTTGGATACGGCGGCGAGCAGAATATCACATTTCCGAGGACTTCGCAGTTTGACAACAATCGAACGCGGCTTGTCACTGTTTTTATCTATTTTTGCAACACGGATGACATGTAGGATATCTTCATCAACGAGAGGGCTGTCAACGACTTTTGTTAGCTGCGTTATCGTGTTTGATAAGTTTTCATTACGAAATTCTGGAAGTCCGACGATTTCCACATTGTTTTCTCGCATATGTTGCTCAACTAAAGATAATCTAGTAGAAAGTTCTTTGACTGTCGTTTTTAATTCACCGTTATCTGTTTGTAGTTTTGTAATTGTAGCCGTCTTTTCTTCCAATTTATTTCTTAAATCCTCATAAAGCCCATTAAAGAAACTCATTGTTTCTTGAAATCCAGAGATTTGTTCGTTTATAATCCTTAACTGATCAGATATTATTCCTTCAATTGTATGTTTAATAACTTGGGTGATTTCCTGTTTCAAAATGGAGCGTAATTTATCTTCTGTAATGTATGAAGTGTTACTATCTACACTCTCTATGGGTATATGGCTAGGTTTATTTCGCAATGTTATATTGCTTAATGCTGGAGAGTCAGGAGATGTTGATGTTTCATTCAACCTGGATGGCGTGTCGGTATTTTTGGATGACGGTGGCTTAAGGCGGCAATCAACACATTTCCATGTTTTTTTGCTGACTGAATTCATCGAGCTGAATTTTTTAATTAGTTATGTTAGCGCACTCCAAGTCAAATAATCGGGCACATGTAGTACATTTTAAATGTTGTATTTTTTTAATTGGTTTATTACAGGCAGCGCATGATGTATCCATGGTGGATATATTTATATTGAAAAAAAAAAAGCTTGTGACAGCGACCTCTATTAACTGACAAATTGTTTTTTCCAATATTATCCTGGAAATGTAGTTAAGCTATTGAGAACTTAGATAAAGTATTAGGTAGATATGGCAAGAGTGTACATCCGAAAGGGATAGATAGAATGTACATCCTACACAATGTACTTTGTTGGGTTACCAACTACCATAATTTTTACCCAATTCTTGCTAATTCAGTTGCGACTTTTGACGAGTCTAATTTTAAAGCTACATTAATTTTAATAACAAATCATAAATAGTTTATAAAAGCGTTTTGCATATTTTTTAGTCGTGGTAGTAGAGAATGAAGTTTCACAGTATGTCATTATAATTTATAAGATTTTTACTTCTTTTAGTATTTATGACAAAAGCCAATTAAGAAGCGCGGAATTTTATTATCGTCTATATAAAAACGGAAAAAATGTAAATAATTGAAGCATTTTTTTTTCTATAATTGTAAATGTTTTGCACCCGCGACTAGGACTTTTCGGGAAGGAGCTCCATCAGGGAAAATGAATCAAAATATGATCTGTGGTTCACGATATATTTGCAAACAAACCAATATTTCTTATATTAGTTATTGGCCCTTAAACAAAATTAATTTTGTATACAAGTTTCTTATACTATCTTTTTTATCTACATAAGATTTGAGTAGAATAATGTAGCCTGACATTCAAGTATTTTTTGCATACACTTTTAATTAACATTGGATAGTGGTTAATAAAAGAGCTTGGAAAGTCATGAGGAACTTCCGCAAACAATCTTTTACCATAACATTTTTTTATGCATTCTTGAAGAAGATTATGCATCACGTCTTTCATATAAATATTTTTGTTTTTTATATATACCTCCTCAGCTACAGTGCATAAATAAATAAGGTCACGTGACGGATATCGTAAGCCGCCTTTATCTTTTTTAAATTGGAGGCTATTCACAATTTTTTCGGTATTATACAGAGACTCGAGGCACTGCTCGCACTTTATTTGATTTTCTAAGGATTTTATAATAAAACCAGCAATATATACAATAACCTTTTCAGCAAATTCGGTCAGCCTAGTCGGATCTGCCAAATAGTCATGATCTGGAGGTAATACAACATTTTCAGTGTCTACATTTTTTTGTATGTTGTCGAAATCTTCGGAGGTTAATTTGCTGCGACCAGTCGTTTTATTAATTGCCAATTCGGGTTCGTTATATGTTAATATATGTATATCTGTAAGTGGAATACAATTCCCGGTGGTCAAATGTTTGAGTTCTCCATGTATAAGCATTCTTTTGTAAGCAGACTTAAATTGAGCAGCGGTTGGATTATTATTAAAGCCACCTTTTGCTCGAATAGCACTAAAGAATATCTCCAGGTGGTCCTGGCTAAGTTTATATGAACTCAAAAATTCTATACGGTTAGTTTTAATTAATTTATCGTACAGAAATAAAATAGCTTTAATATTTAATAAAAAACCTATGAAACCGGTTTTCTTTTGGATAATAAAATATTGGTATTTCCAATTTTAATTGATTTAATGTAATCAAACATTTCGTCCAAAAATTTTTATATTGTCGTAATTCTTCGTCATTAGTGGTTTTATAACCATAAGCCTTTAAATTACGCGTGTTCAATATATCGAACAATATATTAAACTTTCTAATAAAATCTGCCGTAGCATCGCAATTACCGAATTGTTCTAGAGATAATTCTTTGGAACAAAACTCCAAAGCATTCGCAACAGACTCGCTTAATAATTGTGCTGCTAACCGAACTTTCATAATTTGTTTTTTATAGTTAACATGAGAACCTCGTATTTTATTCGCTAGATGAAAACCTTCTTTTTCCTGTAACTCCACTAATAATTCAATATAACTCCAACAAATAGAGTCACCATTTCCATTAGTTAAAATTAATTTATCGCCTAGGGTATTTCTTATTAATTTTAACATATGTGAAGGATCAGGAAATATAACTAACTCTTTGTCTTTATGAAAGAAAACTGGATTAATAAAATTTGTTTCTATGTTGCAGCCTAATATTTTTGCCATAGAAAAATTTGCTGCACATCCATCAAATGTTACAGAAAAGATATCAACCCCACATTCGGTTACGACATCTAAGCACGACTTGACTAACGAAGCCTTTTGCTCCGCAGTAACTCCCTCTACGAGGAAGTACCCCACAGGTAGCTTCCAACTGCCATTGATGCAAGTGAGCATAAAAACTAATGCTTCTCTAGCAATAGGTTGATCATCACTGTTTAATTCACATCCGAAGTTGACAAAACCGACAAATTGTTTTCCGTTCCACTGAACGGTTCTTCGAATGGACATTTCATCGAAACAAAGTGCACAAACCCATTTTCGTGACGGATTACTTTTGCATAATAATTTCAATGCTTCTAACGATTCAGTAGAAAAACCTGGTTCACCGTCTATAGCTTCATACCAACGCGCTAGCGTTCGGACATGAGGAAGACAAGTTTTAAAAGTTTTCCTAACAAATTCATAAGCGCGCGGACTGATAAAATGTAAGTTTAGTGCGAATTTTCGCACTTCTGGTGAATACTTTCCTCTTTTCATTAAAAAATATGGATTTTGAGGATTAATTTCCATAAGTAAATCTGCTGTTTCTTGATTAATTAAAGACTTCGACTTTAAGCTAGTGACAATGGCAGAAAGTTCAATATTTCTTTTTACAAGGCGTCTATTTCGTGATCTTAGTAAAGCTAATTTCTTCTTTCTTGATTCAGCAAGATCACTTTGATGTTTCAATTTTCTCAGAAGCTTTCTTTTTCTTGGCGTATTCACGGTTTCAGAGCTCGGAGACACCTTACTTGCACTCGAGATTACGTTTTGATGCTAAAAATTAAAATAAATGGCATTACAAAGAAGCATATAAGTGAAATGATGTTTATTTTCAAGCGCGGCTTATTGCACTTTACGGTAAACGCAGCGCAATTTAAATATAAAGTTTAAAATTATGAGCTACTAGCAATGCCCGCGGCTCCGCCCGTGTGAACAAGTTTTCCGGGGTCTATAGTACTCGGGAGTAATATATCTGTCTATTAGTGAAAGAATTTTCAAAATCGCAGCAGTAGTTCTTGATATTAGTGTATTCAACCAAACAAACAAATAAACTCTTCAGCTTTATAATATTAGTATAGATGACTTTCGTGACAATTGACACTATAACGCTATTCTAAGTGGAATATTTTACGCTAGAGTTATATTCTGCCAAAATAATTATTGTTTATTGAAATAAAACTATTTTGCGGATTTTATCACGGTTTTGATAATATAATTTTCTCCCGACGTTTCGAAAACTTTTCAGCATTCGTGGTCACGGGGCGAACTAAAGAAATTAGTGATTAACATATAGCGGTATATTTAAATATTCACTATATCGATTATTAATAGTAACATATGGATGCCAAGAATGTGCTATATTATATAAAAATATAAAACTTACTTCGTCCAACTCAACTGCATTATTAGTGAGGGTTTTGGAACACTCTCCTAAACAGGAACTCGAAGCAAGAACGGGTATCTCTATCTGCTGAACTGCAGTACTGTCGGAAATTTTAGGAATCTGGAAAAAGAATGATTTATTATACGCTTTACGTTATTTTTTCATACTATACGATCATTATTTTATTAATCTTTAAACTCACGTGTATATTGATTGTTGGTACGGAGAATGTATTAAGATAGACCTTACATTTAGTCTTCCGAAAACATGTTCCTAAAAAATGTCTAGAACATATGCTGTCATATTTTTTTGGTTCCCAATTTGATCGCCCAGTTGCCTGTATCCAAGTATGACGTGTCTCCCGGATCTCTTGGAAACCTACAATGAAAAATATTCACTGTAACAGAAAAAAATTAGCACAACTATCCTATAATATTATTTAATATATACAGTGGTTTAATCTCAACATAGATTATGCTAGTATGGATAATTAATACATAATATAGTCAACTAGCGATACATTTATTATGGCTTGCTTAATAATTGTGTCCTTGTCTGTACCTACACAAATTCTCACGTTGCTACTGCAGAACGAACTAGTTCTTTCGTGATTACTGTACACTGTATCCACACATCTCTACTCTACACTGAATATTTATGAACAATGGTTACAATAAAGAGTACTTGTAACTACTGGAATAATAAAGACATCATCATTATTAAAGTACACAATACGAATACGTTAAGATTATATTTTCCTCAACAGCGGGGTAATTTTAAGTCGTGAATGTTGGTAACTCAACAGGGCGTATTAACCGGACAAATTGAAAGTTTACTTCAAAATGGCCACTTAATCCCAGTGACATAACTTTCGAATTCGACTTCGTAATATGTTAAATTTATAATAATTATATTAAGTTTTACATAGATATCTGTTACTTTTTAAACCAAAATACACATTGATATTGGTAAATTATTAATGTTATTTTAATTATCTTGACGAATTTTGCTATATAAAACCATAAAAGTAGCACTTACGAATGAAAGGTTATATTTTCAATTTTTCGCTCACTTCTGCTTTTACAGCCGATAACACTGCAGTGAACCATATTTAACAGGTTAAAATACTTAAATATGTTACAAGAACTATTAAAACAGAGCTTGTAATGATCTATTTCCACAATCACTGATGCACAACTTGTTGACGTTTAGACTGTTTGGCCTGAACTGAAGATAGGCCATACAATAAAAACCGAACTCTGAGAGCGACAAAAAATACCATATGTATCTCTCTCGCTCTTGGGATTTTCGTTATAAATCTATCCTTTTCTCATTATTACTATTATTCGCATGTCAACTCTATATACTATTCTATCTCTATGATTGAGAAGCAGATGGGATTAAACTCAGTTTTAATTCAGAACACTTTATTTGAATTAAGCTATTGAATAATAGATGGCGCTTAACAGGTTTAGATTTATGACGGTTACCCTTTTTATTTGAATATTTTTTCTTTTTAATATTATTATGGTTATTTAATCACTATACACCATCACGATCGTACGTATTTCACCTGGACACTGTAATTCGTCTCACTGTATATAGTTTACATGCACTATTTTTGAACTATGCGTTTCATATAACCGTTGGAGCGGGAATCATCGATTTGAAATTGTTCGCACTTGTTTTGCCAAAATCTTGAGAAATTGTTCACTTCATGCTTAGATAACACTTGATGAGGTACCTTGCGGTTGTAACTGACTATTGGTAAAGTTTTGTGAGCTTTTAAGAACTTCATTTTACGAATTTAAAAATGCACAGAGTGATGTTTAGGTCGGCACACTAGCGCCAAATTGTTATCTAGGACAAGGTCTTAGTGTTGGGCAAATTTCATTCGAATTCAATTTAGCTGTTTTCGCATTTAGATATAATAAACAGCAAAACATGTTCACAAACATTCGCATTATTAATATCAATAAGACGTAAGTCTTTTTTATTTTATATCACGCGACTATACCGCGAAGTGGTACGTAAGGACCTATTTATATATTTATGTATTTAGTAGATCTAAGATCCCGGTGAACCAGACTCCAAACCTAAATGTTAATAACGATTATCGACTGATAAGTCAGTTATAAGTGCAAATTATTTGCCATTCAGATGTAGGTATCTACATAAAATTTTTCAGTAGCCAATTTGTTGGTTTTTAGAAAAATATTAAATGCTATTTAATTTTAAAAAGGTCAGTACCACATAAGATTTTATATCAAAGTCCTCGGTACTATAGATAGGTTTCTGCCACTAGATAAAAGGTAAAATTAAAATAAATATGCAAATTTACTAGTCGTCCACCGGCAATCATAAGCTCTACGTATTATGGACACACCCACTTTGCGCGTCAATAAACGAATATAACATTTGCTAGTATCTTTATTATTATTTCATTATATTTATTTACACAAGCGTATCTAAAAATGTAAAATCAATCAGAAACTAAGATCTAAAAATTTTCAATGTCAAGACCCGAAAAAAAGACGCCACACACCTACTTACACGTTTTGAATAATAAACATCTTAAATTCTAGGCTTATAACCAGTTTCTTACACTATTCCCACAGAGCTATACGTTGAAACCAGTAACAGTTCGACTTACACAGTGATTTATCGTGTTGTATTACTCTCATCGTGAAACGATGTTCTTGCGTAATTTATGCAGGACTACTGTAAAATTAAATGTTAGATTTTATTCTGTTAATGCATTCCAGAAAAAACCGCCAAAAATTTTAATTACCGGTAAGTTTTTTTTTTACGCAAAAAGTCTGAGGTGTTTATTTATGATTGATTTCCGAATAATATTACTTTTTGATATTTTAACGCGTTAAATAAATTACGTTTTGGAAAGGACGAAAAACTTATTTTAGTTTAAGTTAGTACTTTAAATATATCGAGCAACATGTAGATGTATTAATAATAATTCTTAGTGAAAGTGAATGGCATACTAGCGTAGACGCATGCGGTCATTATTTTAAAATTACTTCCAGCGTATGTAATACCTACATAATTGCACTCTTTATTTATGGTTAAGTAATGTGTATATAACTGTAATTAAAAAAAACGTGTTCAATATAGAATACACACATAGTTACAATAATAGAGATCATCAAGTAAACTTAGGTATTAATAAAAATTATACTTAATTTAAACACTTACTTAACTTTAACAAACTATAGTTAAGTACTGCCCTAAACTATCTATATTAGACAAAAATAATAAAATAAGGTTTGCAGAAACCAAAAATGTGGTAAGATAATTTGTAAAAGATGGTAGTAAGACGCCTGAAAGAAAAGCGAAATATAAATCCAAAACTTAAAATAGTAGGTTTTTCGACTCAATATTAGCGCGGGTCTGATATTTGTTCCCAACTTGGCGATAGGCTCGCCCCCTAACGCATCCTGAGACGGAATTTACGAAAAAATGTGAAAAATATGTATATTAGTTGCACCTCTGCCTACACCTTCGGGGATAGAAAGTGTGAGAATGCGTGTATGTAATATTTTACAACTCATCTATAATAATATTTTAGAATTTTCAAAACAATCAGCGATGTGCCCAACTGAATACCTATATTCTAAACACGTTCAAAAATCTTACTTAGTGTTCACTGCTCATTTTCATTAAGTACTTATCCAATTTAAGTATAATATAGAGCTATATAATGTACCTACCTAGTGTCCTAGCTATAAAATGCCCGCAGGTTCAAATCACAAGGACACACACCTCTGACTTTTCTAAAATGATATATGTATTCTCTGGGAATTATCGGTTGCTTTAACGGTGAAGGAAAAGGTCGTGAGGAAACCTGTTTACCTAAGAAGTTTTCCATAGGAATTTTGAGGGTATGTGAAGTCAACCAACCTGCACTAGGCCAGCTTGGTGGACTAAGATCTAATCCCTCTCAGTAGTAGAGGAGGCCCGTGCCCAGAAGTGGAACAGTATATAATACAGGCCTGATATTATTATTATAAACTATTTAAAAATATATTTTAGAATTACTATTAATCGCAATAAGTATATAACAATAATGTTACTTAACAATAATACAAAAACATTCAACTATGATATCCTTGTTTACCCATTTTTCTTATAGAGCCTGAGGCAAATCTGAAGTAGCAAACATTTTTGTGTTACACGCGCGGATAGAAATGATTAGTAGATACTGCAATTTCACAAACATGTTTACGTTACCTGTGCGGTAAATTACGCTGCATGATAATGTTATTTTGTTTATCGTTACAATTGTACCTACAGCATAACACTTAATCTCATGCAAATTAATTCTATACTTATTTAGAATCTCGTCCTATGATTGACATCTTTACCTTCTAATATTATAAAGAGGTAAAGTTTGTATGTCTGTAGGGGCTAATCTTTGGAACTATTGAAGAGATTTTGAAAATTCTTTTACTAGTAAGAAGCTACATTACTCTTGAGCGCTATTGGCCACTTTAGATCCCGGGAAAATATTTATCCCGGGAAAACAACGCGGGCGGGTAATAAATAGTTTGTAATTAACCGTTAACCAGGTATACAAATCAAATATTTTTGAAAATATTCAATAATGATTCATAAACCTAAAAAATTTGGGGAAAATTGTAGGGTATAACCAGTGGCACCATTACGGGGACAAACCGGGCAACATCTCTCTCGGCCTCGCGCTATACAGGAGGCCTCACGCTTACACGGGAGTCCTCGTGCAGTACTTTAGCCGGGGACATTTTTTAGGTCACCACCATGTTAACTAAGCAAAGCGGATTTTAGTGTCGCGGAGAAAGTGATTTATCATTATCGTCTGGCCTTCATGGATGTCTATATTTTTTTTTTTATTTACTAACAAGTACAATACATTAAGTACAAGTAAGTAGTAAGGACCGACGATCTGGTGAGGGTCGCCGGAGTCCGGTGGATAAGGGCGGCCCAGAACCGGTCCCTGTGGCGCTTAATGGGGGAGGCCTATGTCCAGCAGTGGACGATTCCCGGCTGAAATGATGATGATGGTGATGACTAACAAGAAGAGTTTCCCTATGACAAGCGTTTGACCCATTTTAAGATTAACGTACGGCCAGCATTAGTAGTTAAATTTTTATCAGGTAATCAAGGAATTTCGGAAATTTTAGGCACCTAAGACAAGCATCCCTCCATTTATAAATGGTAGCCTTACTCAAATCAAACAACATGCATAATAACGTTTATTCATAGTACAAAAAAGCTAATCAAAACGTGTTTCTGCACTAGCTTGTGTTAGTTGATAAAAACTTGCTGCGTTTCCTAGCCGTGCCAAGAACATATTATTCATGTAGAAATATGTAGATGCATACATTTTGGTATTACCATTCTAAGCGCGAGACGTGTCCTTGACTTTACTTTAATATTGTTATGTAAACACTCACACCTTTTATCCCCGGAATTGTATTATACACTTTTAAATAAACACAAAGTATTACAATATGTAAAAAAACATGCATAACTTAAGAAAATAGCATATTATAATTCAGTAGGTATAATGAATTCTCTATTAACATATAAAAATTTTGAAGATCTTTCAACCGGATTTAACGTTCTGTTCATAGATTTAGAATAATGGCTGCTACAACTTGAAATAGGAAATGATATCAAGTAAGTAATTAGTAAAAATACACATCTAAGTACTTATAAAACCCAAAGCCCAATTAGAATACTCTATAATAATTTTAAATCGGATATATATAATCCGATTTGATTTTGGTATTACAAACTAATAACGGATTTAGATTTTTTGTACACTTGCACGGCGAAGTGACCTGATGGTACATATGACGATATATGTATATCACCATAATATCAGCCCTGTATTATATACAGTCCCGTTGCTGGGCATGGGCCTCCTCTACTACTGAGAGGGATTAGGCCTTGCTCCCCACCACGCTGGCCTAGTGTTGATTGGTAGACTTCGTACACACAAAAAAATCCTATAGATAACTTCTCAGGTATACAGGTTTCCTCACCATATTTTCCTTTACCGTTAGACCAAGCGATAATTCACAAAGAATACACACATATTTTTTTAGAAAAGTCAGAGGTGTGTACCATTGGGATTTGAACCTGCGGACATTCTTCTCGGCAGTCCGTTCCACACCCAACTAAGCTATCGCCGCAGTTTTTTTTCCTAAAAGGCTGATTTTTCATGAGTTGTTATAGGTAATATCTATATTACATAGGCAGCGTAACCAGCTGAGAGTTAATTTATAGTTAACAATGTCTGCATGATCGCTATGCAATTAAAGCTAGTGTATACTATTATATTATACAAGTAACCTTAAGGCTCTTATCACTCTGGCGAATTATGAGCGAATTCGCAGTCTTGTAACCGCCGCGAATTCGCAACGAACGCCCAGCAAGCCCACTGCGGGTGCGTAACATCTTCGCTGCACCGACGTCATTATATACACTCTCGTATAATAATCTCTTTTTCAATTGAATTTGATTACCTATAGAATAATCGCCCTCTTTCAGTCGATTCGTTAAAAATAATTTTCCCAAATTCATCGCTGTACCTTCTCAAGTTCGTTTCCTGCGCCTTTCCAATAAAAAAAGCTAACAGCAATGTTTCCTCGTAGATATACATTATGTTACTGACTGTCCAAAACGCATTGCAAGCCCGCAGCGTGTTCGCTGGGCCTTCGCTAGACGATGAAATCGCTCGCTAGTATGATAGGTATCTTACATACATTAACTAGATAACAGTTATCTAGGACACCGTATGTTTTCTTGACAGGTGGTCTAGGTCAACTAGGAGTGGAGTGCGCCAAGTACTTGAGAAACAAATATGGAAGGGAAAATGTTATACTATCCGACATTATCAAGCCGACGGAAGAGATAATAAAGGATGGACCATACATTATTGTGGACATTTTAGATTTTAAAGGACTGCAGAAGATTGTAGTCGACCATAGGGTCGATTGGTTGATCCATTTTTCTGCTTTGCTGAGTGCGATCGGAGAGCAAAATGTTCCTTTAGCTGTAAGAGTTAATATAGAAGGAATGCATAACGTTATAGAGCTCGCAAAGCAATATAAATTAAGAATTTTTGTACCGAGTACTATTGGCGCTTTTGGACCAGATTCGCCGAGAAACCCCACACCAAATATTACTGTGCAAAGACCAAGAACAATATACGGAGTTTCGAAGGTCCACGCCGAATTATTGGGCGAATACTACTTTTATAAGTTTGGCTTAGATTTCCGTTGTCTAAGATTCCCCGGAGTAATTTCCAGCGACCCACCAGGTGGAGGCACAACCGGTATGTATTTTAAATAGGTTCAAATCTCACATTTTTTTTACCAGAAACACCGTACCGACCACCGTTGTCAGATATTCCACGATTTAAATTCTCAAAATCTTATAAGTCACTGTTCTGAACAATTCTTGATTTTAAATGCAAATTAACATTGGGTAAACCATTAATAGACTATGTCGACGTCAAAAAAATAAATAATACATAATATTAGCAGACACACCTCATATCATATAATATGTAGATTACTTTATTATATAATATACACACCCACATTAATATACCTAATGCTAATATTATTCAACTACTTAATTCTTGTGTCTTGTCACTGAATGGCATGGCCTGGAAGTTGGTTTTAATAACGGCTAGGTATTGGCTTTTTTATATTTATATGAGGCATCTACCTGGTTTAAATAGAAAACCTTACCAATTAAAATCTAGAATTTACACCCAAAAAATCATCTGCAACTCATTGACGCTCGCATTCACCACAAGCAGTCTATATAATATAATTATCTAATATTCCAGATTACGCGATCGCAGTCTTCCACGACGTACTTCGTAAAGGAAGTTACCAATGTTACCTGAGACCAGACACCCGACTGCCAATGATGCACGTGAGGGATGCCCTCCGAGCCCTCTCCGAGTATCTCGAAGTTCCTAATGAAAGACTTAACAGGAGAGTCTATAATGTGACGTCCATGAGTTTCACTCCTGAAGAATTGACTGAGAAGATGTTCAAGTATGTTCCCGAGTTCAACATCACATATAAGCCTGATAGCAGACAAGAGATAGGTGAGATAATCTTAACTATAGCTATATTAAAACTTGGGTTTCTTCGTAAAAAATACTTAATATTTACAGATTTCATAAATATTATTATGAAAATAAAGCTCATTAGATAGAGGCACGAGTCATGAGCACACTCGTGATTGGTCGGTTTGATGTCCAACGTGGCAATGTTTCGTGTGATTGGTTCCTTGGTGAATGCTCGTTGTTTATTGGCGTACACGTGCCTTGCGTCTATTAATACACTGACTTCCAATTTGTAAATACTCGAGCTCGTTCCCACCGCTGATCCTCTATGGTTATGACTTGTGCAGTTTATACTTGTATACAAAATAATAAAATTATAAATATATTTATGTAAACAATACATTTTGAACACATAATACAATACAATTTCAGCGGATTCTTGGCCGCAAGTGTTCGACGACAGTGAAGCTCGCCGCGACTGGGATTGGAAGCCTGAGGTCGATTTAGACAACCTCGTCAAGATCATGGTGAAAGAGGTTAAAGAAAAAATTGCTGATGGTTGTTAAGCATACAAGCAAATTACAATGTATACATAAATATTATGTTTTAAATAAAATGAATATTACTTATATATATAATAAATGGTCTTTAGAAAACTTTAATTTGAACATAGGAAAGCTTATCATTTGACAGTATAAATAAACAAATTAAGACGAAAGCTTGTAATAAAATAAATAAAAGTATCAAAATGGACACAAATTTTATGCGAACAGAAGTAAGACAATTTAGGGTAGTTTTTTAAAGTTTAGAGTAAATTACTGTGACCGCGGTATAGACATCAAGCACTTAACCCATTTTCCTTAGCAGTGTGAAAATAGCACTTGAATTTATTCCAATTCCAATTTATTTTGTTTGGCTGTATCGTTTATACGATAATTATGCCAATGTCAAGTTTGAAAAGCAGAAGCAAAGAGAATTATAATATATATGGGCAGAAGACCAATGATAAAAGTAGTAAAGTAGTCATTGGCAGAAGAGTAAGACACACGTGCTATATGTCAAAAAAGGTCTTAGGCCGGGTGAATATGAAAACAAAGATAACATATACGAATGAAATAAAAAAGCAAAAGAAAAACCTTGAATAGGAATAATTACAAATTTGAAAGTTCTTAGTAAAACTAAAAACTTGAATTTATAAAAAAAAATAGATTACATATTGTATATGTCACACCTCTATAACAATGATGTAAATGCCAAAAATAGCAACTTTGAACTATAGCAAACACTTAAAACAGTGACATTCATAACAGGTACTGCATTTATCAAGAATTAATAGTGCATTGATTATGTACCATAGTTGTTCTGTTTTCGGAATTCTCATATTAGAGTTTCAATAATGTACAGCCATGAAAATAGCTAAACAAATTCTAAATTTCAATCACTTTGAGGCTTTTGTGTTCTTATCAACAATTATTTGTTTTTCACTGAAATATTATATACTTACAATTAGGGACCGGATTATAGGCAACATAAAAAGCTTGATATACATACATGCAAATATAGGTATATGCATGATGCATAAGATATGCACGACAACTGGCAGAATATGCAACATGAAATGACAAGTTTTAAGAACAAAAAAAGAAAACTAAGTTTTAATTTTTTATTTCTAGATTAGCAAACTATAATTAATTAGTAAAGTATCCATTGATACATGAAAATAAGTACGGTAACATTATTTGATAGTTTTATAAACGTAAACAATCAAGTATGGTTCCAAATGTTCAATAGTAAGATTGTGTATTCGATCATTCCAAACATTTTTGTAAGTGGAAAATTATCGTTCAACATATCTCTACATATAATATTCCGATTGAAGTTAGGGTGTATAACCGTTTTAAAGTTTTGAATTTGTTCCGTTACTTTTGTAGCTTACTTTACTTACCTACCAAACTATTAATAAAAAATGAAACGCAATTATGAATCAATTCCTTTTATTTAAGCATTTATAAAACAAAATAAAATGTATATCATACCGTTCTATTAAGTGTTAGTAAGAGGCTGTAAGCATTATTGACTGCCTAATGGTAAATTAAAATCAATATAACCCTACCACGAACAATCGTACAATTACTTTCTAACGTTACAATTATATAGAAACTAATATGCGTGGTAGAACTATAAGTTATTGAAACTTAATATTATGACTCATTTCACGCTATACTCAACTCAGTCTTCGATATGTTACGCAACGGCAACACGGTCTTAGATGCTACACTTGCCTCGGAGTAATACGACATTTCGACAGATCATACCATAGACAATTTTATATGTGGCCTCTTTGGTACCGCTTGGAAGCTATTTATAAAACAAATTATGTTAAAAGCCTTTAGACTAAGGGAATATGTACAATGGGTTTATTGTAAAAATAAACGAACTCTATTATTATCGTCATTAGTTTTTAACAATCCTTAGATAAATGGCAAAGGGACACTTCCAAGTTATAAGTAAGTTATACAAAGAGACGCGATAGTTTGACCTTATTATTTTATTAATAGATTCATGTTTATAGTTAAATGTTCCAATCCAAGAAACATGCATATTGGCAGGATTACTGTCAAGAACGTCATATTAAAGCGATGCGTCATAATTTATATTCACGTTCACATAGACATAAATAATAGACTGAGCAATGAAAAAGTAACCATTCTGTAGAAAGAGAAAAAGTTATTATGCGGCCAATAACACTTTTGTTCAGGTCTTTAAATATTGTCTATGCCACGGCCCGTATTATTGCTTCGTCTCTCTCACACTGACTCGTATCCACTGACTGCTGGCGGGTGAATATTAACGCTCAGTCTATTCTCCGTATCTATGGTTAAAGCACAGGTTGCACATCAATAAGATATGGACGCAATAGCAGCGCGACGGGCATGATTACAACTTATATTTGAAACGTTTGTTTTTAAACTGGCGCTATATCCACAAACACCGTGTCCAACATGTTCACAATTTTACTTATTTCCAAAACTAGTCTTACTATGCTTTTTAGCTCTCAAATTATAACTAAAAATATGTTTTTGTAAGTGTAATGAAATTGGAATCTATATACGAATGATTTAAAATCCGTAATTGATTGCATTGAAAGCGCGTCTGCTCTATGTGTGACAAGTGTGAATTAAGATGGAGAATCCTAATCTATAGTATTGGTGCCAGGGGGCAACAAAATCTACTATCAATATTTGCAACTCCAGAGTATGTGCCACACATCGCCCGATAGTTTGCCGCTGTTATATCTAAGCATTCGAATTTTTTGTTTAATCGGCAAGTAACCGATAACAACCACTATATTGCACAAACTTCATCATTTTCACATATTAACTGAAAACCCAGCCAATTTCTAGGAAAATTAAATATTGCACCATTCACATGACCGTAGCTAGAATAGAAGTAATTATAAAAACCAGTGCCATAGTTACAGGGATGGAGGCAGTGCGTTCCTGGTGACAGCACTCCATGTTGGGCATCTTCATCACTACATATAATAAAATTGTAGCAGGCTGACCGTCTATCCATTAAAGATACTGAAGAAAAACTAATAGAGAGGGTCTTAATTAGAGCAACAGGAGCCAAAACAGTACAGATTTTTTGTTTGGCTGTATGCTTGTACTATGTACACGCATCACGCAAAAACTACAGCATGAAATTGTATGCAGTTTTCACCGATGTTTTGCTGGAGCTCTAACTTAAAATAGGCTTCATTTTATTCCGGCCAAATATAATGCGGGACTTTTATCCCGGAAAACTATTTCACGTAGATGGAGTCACGAGCAAAAGCTAGCAAAGTAAGGATCCCGATTTTTCGGTCCAATTATTATAATGTGTCCCGAGGCTTACTTATGCTAGCGACTCTGAACATATTTATTTATATTTATTAAGGCGTCCTTACTAATCGTATTCCCGTTTTATTATTCTAGCTACGGTCTAAATTCACTATATCACAAACGTTCACGTACCTATTGCATATTATGTAAACTAATTAAACCAATAACTCCTTAATGGCACTCTTGGTATCAGAAAACTAACGTTTAAGAATCTATAACCTAAAACACAACGTTTCATGTTTTAGTTTGGAATCAACATAGATTTCCGTGTATTTTATAATTGGTTATAATATAGACACATAATACACAAATTATCCAAATTAATGTGCATAACATAAATACCATTTATTACTACTACACGTTAATAAATGTACATTTACTTTAATCAGAAATAACTCTGTACCCAACTATGCGATCAGGGGCCTTATTCCCAATCCCGCACGTTATTTAAACAGTGCGTAACAAGCACGTAACACAACGCGTCATGTTTAGGACTATAGAAATTTGGCTTACAGAGTACCATTCCACGTACATTTCTCGAAGATAACATGACACGGCCGCGTTACGCGTTTACACTATCATACAGAATAAGGGCGCAGAGGCGGTAACTAAATTCACACAAAATTTAATACGTGCAGAATTGTAAACTCCGATGAAGCACTGCTCTATCAAAGCGAAGATTTATTTTGATCTACACTCTGTTCTTATTATCGCCGGTTTACTAGATTTCCAGCCGTACTCAATAAACGATCCCAAACTCTTTTCAAACCATCGTAAGATCGGACCAATCACAGCAAAGTATTAGCTGAAAAATTTTGATTGGCTTTGACCGAAGATTAAGATTGAGATATTTTATTGTATACGGCCGTTACTATATGTTCAAACGACCTGCACGTCTCTTGTAAATAAGAACTGCGAACAAGTCCCATTAAGATTAAATCGATTGCAGTAGTACTACACAGTGACTTGGCACTGTAGTGCTAATGTTCGACGCCATCTTTCTGCGTTCCATCTACCCTGCAGATATTTCGCAGCTGAGCAATACGATATAAGGAGTATCCAGGAAGCCTATCTTAGGGCGTCTTCAAATTAATTGTCCATAAGAATTGTCACAATATAAACCATGCTTAAATAAAAGAACTAAGAGCGACTTTAATTTGCCGTCAAGTGTCGCGGGCTAGCAGCGCCACGTCAATGCGGCAATTGCGCGTTTTTGTTTATATGGATTTACTATAACGTGTGACCGCCGCGCTGCAGCCGCGCGGTTAATTTGGAGTCGCCCTAACAGTATTCGTACAAACAATAAGAGTGAATCCACGACATTGACAGTAAAACAACGCTGTCCCTGGGGTAGAGCGAGATGAACTTTCGCTTTAGGCGCTAGAGTGTCAACGGGCGCCAAAATACTAAATACGAAAAATTACTAAAAAATATACTTTATATTATCTATTTCACATTTACTGAAATACTATTTATTTGATGAGAAAATGAAAACCAAAGCGACAAAACAATCCCGCTCTACCCTGATAAAGGGCTAGGGGCCGGCGCTGATTAGCTTATCTTGTTATCAGTGGCGAAGGGTGACATTTTCTGACATGGAGCCCTACACAACATATAGATACCAATAATAGGCATAAATGCATGCTGCATAGCGTTCTAATGATAATTATATTTACAAAAATTATGAAAGGGAAGCCATCAGGGTCCTTATTCTCTATTCCGCACGATACTTTGACCATGCGTAACAAACACGTAACGCACCGCGTCGCGTTTATGACAATAGAAATTGAAATATAGAATACCCTTCTATGCTTATTCTTCGAAGATACTGCAACACGGCCGTGTTACGAGTTTACATTGTGTTAGAGAATAAGGCCCCAAGAATCGGATTATATAGACCTTTCGCCACTGCTAGTTATAAATATGAATATAATTTCACCTCTTCTGTTAATAACATGTTATGACCAAATAAATACGAACAGAGTTTGAACTACGCCAATGAAAAACAATCCATATCACACATCCCGAATATATATTTTCTCATATCACACTTACATAAAATGGCAACAATTAACATAAATATCACATAGGTTACAAACGGGAAATGCAATAACAATACGAATAAGTGCACTGTTAAAAGGACTTATAGAACAAAAATGTTTCACGTTGAATAAAATAATAGTTACACAGAGTATTAAAAACGCAAACGCAGTTAAATCGGCATAACGGTCTTTTGCCGTAACGAAAATTGAAATACTCCAATAAATGAACATATTAAAATAGCATAATGTAAATAATATTTGATAAAGATCCATTTATACATAAATATACATATGGTAAGTGTTGTGAATTAAAATCGTGTAAGGGCCATTTTCAAAAAATGATCTCAATTGATTTTTTCAATATATCGTAAAAATGGACCAATCAGAACAAAGTATTTTTGACATGCTTACGAATGTCTTATTTTGATTGGTTAATTATCAAAATCGGATTGAAGATTGAGATTAGCATCGTTTATTGAAACCGGCTTTAAGTGAGATACAACAATAACTATATGTACATGCGGGTCAATGATCTGAGAAATAACCATCAAACCGACACTATTCTAGAAATAAAAATTGAGATCGCGTGCATTCGATACGTTAGTCAAATCTCACGCGAAATACATTTTTGCATTTAGTTATAACCTGAAAAAATTACCGTTAACTGCGCATAGAAATCTCAGACATAAAGTTTACAATCAAGACAGGTTTAAACTTTAGATAATTAGCACATTTATAAAACATTGAATTCGTAATATACTATTGTAAGTTAAAACTTAAGTACACAAATATAAAATGCACTATATTTCCCATTGGAATATACTTTTACATATTTTTCAATATAACACCAATACATCGAATTTTAAACATATAAAGCGAAATAATAAAATGAAGTGATAATTCATAGTTAGGCCGATTGTACACTCTATTGTCATTAAAACAGTGAAAGCCCATATCTATTATAATAGCAGGGAATATGAATAAGTACCGGCCATCGTATTCTTATTGAAATAATTTAAAAACGAACTACACTAATTTGATAGACAGCTAATATATAATGCACAACATATAAATAGATTTTGATTTGCATGGTTAATTTAAAAATGGCGCAAACCTGACTACGCAATGCTTCATTTAAACTTATTAATAATTAATCATGTAATGCCGTCTAAAGCATTCTCGAAACTTCTAATTTTTGTATATATAACTTCAAAATGATTTAGAATAAAACAATATGCTTCCGTACGTGTACCACATATTTTAAAATGAAAAAAAAAAAAAAACAGGTGGTCGAAAATCGGAATTCAACATATTAAAAATTACTACAACGTAATCGGAGTTTGGACTTTAAGCCCCAATAGCGTTTGTACGCAACAATTCTCTAATACAAATTTGGAATATTTCGTTTCGAATGGAATAATTTTTATTTGATTAATTTCATTATCATTTAAATTCCTAATATGTTAAATATCGGCCATCAATCAGTTCAAAGCGATCAGGTCTACGATAAGTGATTGCGTGCATGCATTATTAATAGACTCCATTACTCAACAGTTTTACAGCATGTAATCACTATTACGCAAGTCATTCTGTAGAATATGTGATTTTGTGTGATGGCAAGAATACAATACGATTATGGATAATTATCCTTAAGTGGGCGATTAATGGACTGAATAAAATAACTCTTTTATGTAACATTGCTATTTAAAAAAAAAAACGTTTTAAATATACCAAAACGTCACTTGAGCCGTTATTTGATTTGGTTTTATAGACGATAATATTTTAACGTTTTGATAATGGAACAAAAATATAATTAAATTATTATGATTTCTTTAATTTTGGGACATACACTTTACATAAATTAAATATATATTTTATGTCTAAAGTTATTTACAAGTTAGAGATTCCGCCTAATTAGTGTGGGAGAGCGGATACATCGATAACAATGGCCAAAATGTAAATATATTTTTTGCATCAGAAAAAACAAAATGCGTTATATGAGTTAATTGCTCAATGACGTAATTTTACTCACTTTATGACTTTGTTACTAATGCAAAAAATAAACAGACGGTCGGATACTTTTTTTAAAAATAGCTAAGAATAAGATATTTAACTCGGTTCCCAAATGTTTCCTATTAAGTACTCATCATTTACTAAATCAAAACACTACGGGGATTATAATTTTCAAATGTCATAAATTCAGGTCGTTTATTAAAACCACAACGAGAATGTGTAACAGCCTGTCGACGCTCATTGCACAGGCGTTATACTAACAATGGCTTATCAACCATGTCCCGAAACGGTATCTCGCGTATTGTGAAACTACATATCTACGGTGCTAAACTAGTTTCCATAGCGCACACCTGACCACGACCTTACAATAAATCGATGTTGCGTCAAATGTCAAATCAACAATATCGCCGCATCGTACAACGTGAACGCCACCACTTTGGTGCCAGAACGCCTATCTGCTATCACTATCAACTATGTTTATTCAGCGGACGCCTTTTTACACATCATAATATTTTTCACATTCATGACACAGGCGCGTCAACCACCGAAATAGCTTCAACAGTTTCCGTCACAATTTTAGCAAAAATATTTATACCTCTGTCACATATACAAATCGAGTTTTATACGTTACGCTTACTCCGACTTCGCGTGCTGTTGCAGCTCTTTGCTCATGTTCAACTCTTTCAAACGTTGTCGCAGCTGTGCCTTCTTCAGGTTTGTCATTATTTGAGTCGATTGGTACAGCCATGATCCCTGGAAACAACGATAATTTTCATTACGTTATGTACGCTTTTATACTTTGTTTTGCATATTAAAAATACATTTTTAATATACTATTTGGGGATCGACTCGATATCGCTGAGGAGTCATTGGGCGGGCGGCCGAGTGAAAAGAAAGTCAAATCATGTCTACATGTTTGATAAAATCTTGCATAAACTGCACATTGCAATACTATGACGATGATCAGTTATTTAAAGATGTTTTTGAAAATTGAAAGTTATTTATGTTTGTATTTCAATGGAATTTAAACCGTTGTTTATCACGTTCTACTCTAAGCCTGGCTCGGAACCCTAGACCGGACTCTCGGAGGACAGACAGTATAACTAAAACACATTTTAAGTTCAGGATTGATATTTCTTCTCGATAAGGCTCGCTACTCTTAGACAATGGATGTAAATACGCTGTGCTAACTACAGATGGTTGCGTCTCTGTCAACTCTTTCGAGCATACTGCGTTGAAGCGACTGTTACTTATGCAAATTAATCTCCACGGCATTATGCAGTTGAAATGCAAACAATAAAAACAAAAATGAATCATAATAGTTTACTAGGTAGGTACCTATTTATATTTGTTTTCCTTCCTACGACAAATGCTACTTTTATTATGATACTTTGCAGTGGAATAACATTAATAAGATGTTATACATTGACTATTTTGAACCGACGACGTGTTTTGTTAATATAATTAGATTCGACAGGTCAAGTAGTCAAACCTAACTTCTAATTTACACAAAAACGTGTGGGAGACTGCAAATCAATTAATAAAACTTAGAAAGAATAAAAATAAATTGCAAAATGGCAGTGTTACTATGGTGATTAACATTTTAGATTTTTTTCTACCATAACAACTTTCATCGAAATTGGAAAATAGTCAACGTGCGTTTGGCATATAAACTATGAATACTTAATAAACAAAACAAAGAGTAAAAATCATATAATTTACTATATATACTGATGACAAATCAATTAAAATTCAACTAATGAACATGCAAGTTTGTCCTTATATAACGGTATTCAACCTTGACTTGACGCTTGAACGACTACATACACAAAAAATGTATGATATATGTACGTATTCAAATATTCCAAGCAAATTATAATGTAATGTAACCGTTTAAACTCCACAGTAAATTTGTGAATCTAACTAATTTTAATATTTTAGACCGTCGACCATGATCGCTTCGCAAGGCCAACCGGTCGCATGATACAAGAGTCTATAACTTTGTATAATTGTACTTACAAGACATCATTTATGATTTATTTAACTTGCAGAAGGTAATTTTGTATAAATAAAGCAAAAGGCATTGCGTATCACTCAAAATAAATGTACGCAACGAAATAGTTTTTACGAAATATAAATACGATTTTTTCTGTCTCCCCTTGTTTAAGTTTGCCTTAATACAGCAATTCTATATATTTTGATAGAACGAATGTACTAAGACAAACAAAAACAAAGACTAATGAGACAAAAAGTCGGAACAATATTTAGTAAAAACTATTTCGTTACGTATATAAATATTTTGGGAAATACTCAATGTCTTCTCCATTAGGAGTAATCACCATCTGATTGGCTTTTCCCCTTACCGATAGACGCAACACTTTACGAAATAAATATAAAATTTAACATTCTCAAGAAAACGTAATGAAGAAATCGCAAATATCGAACTTAGTCATCTTGAACAAAAATAGTATTATGATATAAAAATATACTTACAGATAAATCCATCACAAACTATTTTACTTAATAAGAAAAGTCGGTTATGAAAGAATAATGGATTATGCGCTTACGGCTAAACGTGATATTATGTCATGGAAACTAAAATATAGGTACTTATAGATAAACCTATAAGTAGATAATATTATTTGTACTTAAAATTTACAAACACGACCATAATTGTAAAACTTTATTATTTATCACTTATACCTAATGGAAACTATTCGTTCAATTCAAAGATTCTAATCGGTTTGCGTAATATTGCACTAATTGGATATTTTAATTCTAAAGTTATCTATGACTATAATGCAAAGGTCAAAACTGAGGTAGGTTGTAAATCCATTTATTTTCAGGTAGAAGATTATTATCAAGCGGCGATAGCCTAGTTGGGTGTGGAACGGACTGCCGAGACGAATGTCCGCAGGTTCAAATCCCAAGGGCACACACTTCTGACTTTTCTAAAAAATAATGTGTGTATTTTTTGTGAATTTATCGTTCGCTTTAACGGTGAAGGAAAACATCGTGAGGAAACCTGCACATCTGAGAAGTTCTCTATAGGAATTTCGAAGGTGTGTGAAGTCTACCAACCCGAACTAGGCCAGCGTGGTGGACTAAGGCCTAATCCCTCTAAGTAGTAGAGGAGGTCCGTGCTCAGCAGTGGGCAAGTATATAATACAGGGCTGATATTATTAGAAGATTATTCCGATGACGATACGTGTTTCTCGCGACCGTAGGCGTAGAGTCGTAACGAGTATCCCCCTTATTCATAGACGTTTTTTATCTAAGGACGGAGCATTGCTGTGATAACAAGTCTGTTTCTCAGTGCTGAGGACATGGCAGCCTTCGCAGTGCGTAGACATAGGGCCATTATGATTGGCTAATATTGAGATACAACTTGAACTAGTTGGCTGCCAGATAAACAAAGCTGAACAAACAGCAAGCTGTCAGATAAACAAAGCTGAGAAACAATCTTGTTATAACAGCAATGCTCCGTCCTTAAATACATAACGTCTATGAACTAGGGGGTAAGTTTACAAAATCTACACGTTTCAATTTCAAGTCCCGTCGGTATGAAGTGAAAGCTTCTAGCATATTCGATGAATAATTATTTAATTCCTTTAAGTAATTAAAAAAAAAAGTAGATACATGTTTCATGTGCGTCCCCAGGGAAATTTGACTATGGTAGCAGGCACTCGCTTTGGGTTTTATAATATTAAATACGGATAAATGGTTATACCAAATTAGAAAAAATGCAGTCCAGAGCAACGAAACGATCCTGTTTATCAAGATACATTCAAGGACGTAGAACAAGATCAATATATAAACGTCGGGATTCCTGCACTTGTGTGGGCGTGCGCATTCCTACATACTCTTAAATTTGTAATTAATACTAGAACGGACAATGATCAGCGTCATGTATACGAATAATTCCATCGCAATTAAGATGTATTTTAGTACGAATGTCATTCATCGGAAATTATGTTTGGACTCACGACTTTTTCCGATATTGGAAATAGACTATAATAGATATGTCATGTGTTTACGCGCGTATGGTAGCGTCGTCTGATATAGATTCAGTTTGAATAATAGTTGTAATTTGAATTATTCGTACGGTAAGAGCATTTCGGTATTAAATCCAGTGCGCGCGTTCATTTCGTATAAAATGCGACCGGCTTTACTGTTTTGATACTACGCACCGCCGTGTGTACTGAAATTAAATGATTTATATTTTTATGTCAGTTTGGTACATTATCTTTAGTACATTCTCCTCGTACCTAACGCGATAAGATTCCAACAAGTGGATATTTAATATGTACCTGATTAAAACTTATTATAAAAATAGTCATATTGCAAGTATTTTGTGCAATAAATTTATGATATTGATTGCAATACAAATAATAATGTGAAGTGAAAGACATTGCGCAGTAAGATGTCTTCTGACATCACCTTGGATAATGCCAGTCGTTCCAATGATATACAATTTCCGAACGTAGGTACTTGTCGTAATCTACACAAGATGTACTTGAATACCGTATTTAGGCGCTTTGCAAACTATGGGTCGCGAGGGCATATTGTATGAGCCGCAAAAAATAGATAAATACATCGACTGACCGGCCCAAAAGCCAGACGGCCGCTGATGGATGAAAAAAGTAACTAAAATAATTATTGAAACAACACTCCTTATATGCAATTAAGTATGTATTAAAAATGACTTCATAATGGCCAATAGGTGTGTCCAGACTTCGAAGGTTTTTGTTAGGTGTGCAACGGCCCTTATAACTTTAAGAACCATTGCCGTATTACACAAGCTAGCTTAATAACAGGTAAAGCATCCATGTATGAAGAACTGACAGGAACACTCATATTGTGATTGCTCATTGAGACATAATTAAATTCAAATTAAAAATCCACTTACCACCATTATCATACAGTTCAATAGGATTGGAATCGAAAACACCACTGAAATGAACAATCCTTTACTGTCGAAATACTGTTGTCTTGAAAATAATGCCCAATTTCTGGCCGCAACTTCGTTTATGCTCTCCGAAAAATATACCAACAGCACTAAAACAAAAAAAAATAAATTATAACATTTTTCTATTAATGTTTATAAACAAACATCGCAAATTTATTATTTAAGAAAGTTATACTTTTAGACAGAAATTAAGCAAATACTTACACAATATCATAAATAGTATAACTTGAAAGTTTCCGTAGTTTCTAGTCGAGAAACATGTGAATGTTACTATGATATGAAACGATAACAATGCAATGAGCCACGGGTCACGCCATTCAATCTGTAATGATAATATAAAAATATGTAATTTATCCATTGTTATCAAGCTTATTATGACAGATATAATTAAGACGGATGACCTTACTGCCTTGCTTCACACCTATTGGGACAGTAAATTTGTTATTTCAATAAGAGAACATTGTATGACTGAGAAAAGTATTTCGCTCGCTTTAATAACCGCGGCTACATTTTACGTTTTTAATGTAAGACTCCTAATGGAAAGTGAACCCGTTTTGACGTTGGTGTTATCTGTTTCCCACCTAGAACGTCGTAGTTGGCTGACCTCCACGCGTCTGGCGGACAATACGAGTTCGTTCGTAGAACTTTGCATTAAATTGTCAAAAAATTTAATTGAAAACGCGCCAGATTTCTCACACTCCCGCTTCATAGGATAGTAAAATAGCCTTGTACATGGCCCCGTTATCCCGACTTACTGCAATATTTTTTTTTTCTCCAGCAATATATGAGTTGCCTTTTAAACCAAACAGGCACATTCATCGCACAAGCTTATATAAACAGCAAATTTCCTCTTTTGGTTCTCTTAGATTGGGTGACAACTAACAGTCTATGCATGGGTGCTATCTTTTAAATATGGAGACATAATCGTTTAAAGATCTCATCAAAAACTGAAGGACTATCCACAATGAGTTGCAAATACTACTAGTACTTCTAGCCCTTCCATTGGCTTTCAAAGGCTTGCTGCTTTCTACTTAGATTATAATAATGCTACAGTATATTTTAAATTATGTTTTTTTTTATTGAACTTAAAAAGAATTTGTAAAATATTCTATTAGTAGTAAAATATATTACTGAAAATGATTTGCAGAGTAATTTTTTCTACTTAGTGTTAATTATAATTTCAAATCAAACTAAAATTTAATGTTACTAGCAACATCAAGGATGTTTTAACAATTGAAAAATATGATTTTTAATGAGATTATTATTGACTTTGTACAGCCTGTCTATGGGCAATCAACTGTATAGAAAATACAAATTGGGTTATAACTATAAATTGCTATCCATTTTCTTCAGATTTTGAATCTAACAGCTAATATTTCCTGACATACTACACCTCAAAAAACACATTATCATCACTAATAAGTGATCTTTAAAAACATCATAATAAATTAATCAAATTACATGTCATTTTGGGAATGAGATAGTATATTTTGTTGTTGATAGTTTAAAGGTCAATTTCATATGCTTAAGATTTTTGCAGACATTTTAATTGACTTTTTGTGTAGGTATATGCATTGCTATGTATAATTAAAATTATCCATCCATCTGGTTTCAAAAACAAAACCTGACCTCTCCTTGCTTTATAACTATTAAATGTAGGTTGTAAATTGTGGTTTTACATCATAAGTACAGAATACATTTATATTAGGTTAGTGGCATAATTGTGCTGACTACCAAAGGGTATATTCTTTCTTGCTGGTTGTCATTTGAGCTTCACTTTACTAGACACCAGATACAGGGTAGTCATCAAAGACAGTCAAGAAATGTATGACCATAAAGAGGGAATCAATTAGACCAGTTCAAGTATCTCCTCATGCTGTAAATTAATACATATTAAGGCACTGATGTAAATCTGACGTAATTCGCTTTGCTAAACCATGTTTATACTTTATTTTTATGGTTTGACCAAAACGAAAACTTTTTAATAAATAATATAAGTAATAACAATTTTTTAGCTGTACTGTGACATTGCATTATGTAGAGTTAACAAATAAGTGGCCATATTGATGAGAAATTATAAGTAAATACATTTTTGATAGAAGGAAAACCATTCTTAGGACTAAAAATCAATCCAAAATACATTTTATTATCTAGCTACGATGTGCCTATATGCCGGCCCGCACAGTAATGTGAAAAATAAAATTTTAGATTTTAAAACTCTTAAATGTTCATGATTTTTTAGATCGTATTACATAAAATATAATTTATTGATTAGAACACATAATAATGTTTTGAATACCTGTACTAATGAATCTTTTAATCTTTAGGACTATATTTAGTTCAGGTGTACTTACGCTACGTAAATACGAAATGAAATCCGATATTTGGTTGACTTCCACAAATTCTTCCATAATATCTTAACACTCAATATATTTTCTGGGTATTTATAAGAACTGTGAACTAATGACAAACAAATCAAAAACACCGAAATGCCGATTCCAATTTGCAGACAACTGTCGCATCCAGTGTTGCCAGGGCCCTTGAGTCGTAAATTACGTTTTGTTTCCTGAAATGTTACATTTTTGCTGCAAAAGTTACATTATTGTTTTTTTTTAATTTACGTGTTTTTGGGCAAGCATTTCTGTAGATACGAAACCGCGAACCGCGGGAACCTGCGAAGTAGAAAACGTGCGCGCGCATACTCAAGCAAAATCAAGTTTTAATATATCCAAGATACGTTTCATTTGGCGTGGTGAGCAATCTCTGAGTGTGATATGGAGTGAATTACTTTTAGACCCGCCAGTTTTAGATGCGTTCAAATTGGATGCCTTGAATTGAAATGCGTTGGTAAACTGTTTACAATAAAAATTTTGTATTACAAATCTTGTTGTTCTCAAAAGTTACGAAAATTGCCTTAAATATAAAAATTACATGTTACGCGAGGGGGTCAAAAGTAACGAAAAATGTAAGAAATGTAACCTTCTGGCAACACTGGTCGCATCAGCCATCACGTATGACTAGGGCTGTGCAACTGACAAGGGAAATAATTTACTATTGGCTAAATTTTGTTATAATTCTTATAAACCGATAAGTCGATGTTATCGATATTCCTTAATTTCGTATTTTTATTGATGCTTTGTTGGGGATCATTATATAGGATGGGTTAATCATTTTTTTTAATTCTTGATATAAAAAAAATACTTTGATATAATTGTCTCGAACTGCCTAATTTACAGTCATAGAATCGATTTTAACACAAAATATAAAGATATGTTGATATATCGACTACATAATCCCAACCGATTTTCCATCTCTATACCTAAATGTCATTTTTGTTTCATTCATTATTCACAAACACACAATTTATAATCTTTATTCATTATTAATTTTTAGTCCTTACGGCTGTATTTTTATATTACAATTTCGAGGGGATTTATATTATTTCAGTTTTAAATAACTACATAGAAAATCGTTTCTATTTGTGTTACTTATATAGTTACAATGAAAGTTACCAGCGACATTATATCTCGAAAATGATAATTGTTTAATAATTTAAGTACGAACGTATAATTACTAGCCGGTACATTGCAAAATGTTACCATTTATGATGAAGATGTTATTTTGGGTTGTGACAGCGTGTGCTGTTAGCGTTAAAGATGCCCATGCGCGCCGAGCGTACGATAGAATTTCTAGGGATAAAGTGTATTGGGATGCTAGCGAATGTGCTTTGTATCACAAATTGTGTTCGCAATTAGACGATAACTTCGCTCTCATATCGTGCGCACTCAACGCGTCGTATAACAAGACGCAGATCCCGTTTACTTGTCAACAAAAACTGTGGGCACATCAAGTGGACCTCATTGACAACTCATTTCTATATAAGAAATTAAGAGAACCATGCAAGGAGGATTCTGTAATATCGAATTGTCTTGGCCCTACTGATTACACTATAGACTGCATATTAAAAAAGAAGCCAAGTGCTGTTGACAAAAATTGTTATAGAATGATAAATAAAATTGAATCTCTTTTATTTAATGATTGGCAAATTACAGCTAATTTTATTATGAAGTGTTATACTGACGTGAAAGATCATAATTGTGGTAGAATATCACCTGATCCAAAAAGCTTGTCTCAGACGGAAACATTGAAGTGCTTACAAAACTATGAACAGTCACTTAGCTCTGACTGTCAAGCTGAAATAACTGCTTTAAATGAGATGAAATACAGCACTCTGCAGTTAGATAAAATTGTTTTCGCTGCATGCAATTTGGAACAAAAGAGTTTTTGTCCTGATGAAATTCCTGGCTCTTGGTTGATGTACAAATGCCTGCTGAGACATAAATATGAGAATGGTGTGTAATATTACCTTATTGTTTAATCAATAAAGTACATAATGTGTTCTTTGTTAATTTTGATATGATATGCTAATTCCTTGATTTACAGGTATGAGGAAGAAATGTCAGGACCAATTATTCTATGATCAAAGAAACATAGCAATGAACTATAAAATGAGTAGAGGTATGGTAAAATCCTGCAAGGAGGACATAAGGAAATATCGTTGTAGAAAAGGAGTTGTTGATGACAAAGACGTGAGACTTGCACAAATTTTATTATGTTTAGAAAATGTTTCAAGAAATGAAAGCACAAAAATTTCCCCAGAATGCACTGCAGAAATAAATGATCATAGGAAAATGTTGATGGATGATTATAGACTCTCACCGGAGTTAATGCAAAATTGTGCGAATGATATAACTATATTGTGTAGAGGTATTGAGGCTGGTGGAAAGACCATACATTGCTTGATGGATCATGCTAGGCCAAGAAGGAAGAAAGAAAAGAGAATAAGTATGTTGTGTCAAAAATCTTTAGAAATTTTAGTACAAGAGGCAGATCCTGGTGAAGATTGGAGAGTTGATCCCATCTTACGGAAGGCATGCAAGCCTGTAGTAGATGCAGCCTGTAGAGAAGTCGATGGTGGCAATGGTAGAGTCATGTCATGTCTAATGGAAAAATTGGGAACTGATTCAATGAACACAGAATGTGAAACAGCATTATTGCAAATCCAGTACTTTGTGTCTCGTGACTTTAAACTAGATCCTCAGTTGTATAAAGCATGTAAATATGATGCTGTTACTGTTTGTAAGGCCAAACTCCAGTGGGCTGATGCAAATGAACAACAATCCGATAAAGACCCTTTGATATTCCCTTGTCTTTATAATTATGCTTATAATTCTGAACTAAAAGGTAAATTAAAACCTGCATGTGAACAACAGGTTAAAAGAGTAATGAGGCAAAGAGCTGTGAGTGTGGATCTGTTACCAGAAATAGAGGATACTTGTATGGATGATTTAGCTAACCTTTGCCTAGATACCACAGGCAAAGGAGAGGAAATATCATGTCTGCAGAGCAAAATCAAAGATCTAACACCCAAATGTAAAGAAATAGTCACTAATTTTACTGAAACACAAAGTGATCATATAGAATTGAATGCAGTTGTTAATTTAAACTGCAGAGTTCCCATAGAGAGGCTATGCTCTTCTGAGCTCCAAAGTAAAAGAGATGAAGATGATATTATGGAATGCTTAATTGCTCACAAAAATGAACCAGAAATAAAATCTAATTTGAAATGCAGGGCTGCAATTGAACATGAACAGTTGATTGCATTAAAAAATTATAGATTTACAAGGAAATTTAAAAATGCATGTAAGTCATATGTAGTCAGATTTTGTCCAAAAGCTCAAACTAAAGGTCAAGTTGTAGCATGTTTAAGTGAAATTGTTCGAAATGATACTATTACCCGAAGAAAGCATACAATTGTCAAAGAATGTCGACAACAGTTAAGAAGTCAGTTATTCCAACAGAAAGAAAATATTGATTTAGATCCAGACCTAAAAGAAGCCTGCAAATTCGACCTAGATACATACTGTTCTATGATTCCTCATGGTGAATCAGCAGCTTTGGAATGCCTCCAAACAGCTAAAGGAAAATTGACAGATGGTTGCAGAAAAGCCTTATTTGTAGTCAGGAAGCAAGAGTTCACAGACAGCGCCATTGATTATCATTTGATGACAACTTGCAGTGATATGATAGACTTATATTGTCATAAAACAGAGCCATCTAAAATATTTGATTGTTTAAAGGTATTTACTGCCACTTGTTTAAGGACTATGCAGTACAAATACATATAAGTTTTAGTTGTATCTAAATAACATTGTTTTTTCAGAGTCATCGGCAAGAAATCAACTTTGAAAATAAGTGCAAATTTGTTGTAGTGAACAGGATGATAGAACAAAACACAGATTATAGATTTAACATCAATTTGATAAATGCTTGCAAAACTGATATTAGTAAATTCTGTTCAGATGTACTTGGTATGTAGTTTGTAATTTATTACATATTTTTCCTTATAAAGTTTTTGTACTGGAACTAATAATAGAATGAAAACCAGATAACATATTTTTACCCTAGTTAGATTAAAGCTTGCAAAGCATGATATAAATAAATTGTGTTCAGAGGTTCTTGTTGAATATTGCTATTTAAATGAAAATACATATGTAATGTTAAATGGAACATTCATAAAATGATTTTACGTTAAGTTTTAAGTTTGTGTTTGTTACAGCTAGTCAGCCCCAGGATGTTGAACTTCAAGGAAAAGTATTATATTGCCTAAAAGAGAAGTTCAGGGAATCCAAATTAACGAATACTTGCGAAAACGAATTAGCGAATATACTTAAGGAACAAGCTTTAAATTATCGATTGGATCCTCTCCTTGGAAAGTTATGTAAAGCTGAAATACAAACGATTTGTGCAGCAAAAGAAGATATTACGACTGCGGATGGAAAGGTAGTTATTGTAATACCATACAGTATATTTTTGATCCAATTAATTAATTTGTTATCACAATCTGTTAATAACATTGTAAAAAAATAAAGCACCTAACCTATTAGTGATTTTATCATACTCCACCATACATTGTTATCATTGAACAGAACACATTATAGATTTAACATCAATCGGATACATGCTTACAAAAGTTCTTTCGTTCTTCTCTTTGCTTGGCGCAATCATAAATTTATGTAGAATATTTATTTATTTTTGTAAAATTGCGTTTTATTCTATACAAGGATAAATTATGACAGACAAACATAACAAGATTAGTTTCTGGATTACTTATATCATATATAAGACAAGTTGCTTGCGGCTTCGTCCGCGTGAAAAGCCTTTCCTGCTACAAGTCACTTACAAAGCAGTTATTCATAGCGCCACCTATACGAAACTAATGCCATCTATTTAAAAATTACATAAAAAAAATGAATTATTTCCCATGGGAGCAAATTAGCGCGGTAAAATAGCCTAAGTCTTAATACAAGACATGGTCCACGCGCATGCCAAATGTCATTCAAATCCGTTTAGCTGTTTTCGATTTTAGTTCTAACAACATACAAACACTTTCACAAACTTTCGCATTTCTAATATTAGTAAAAGTATGATAACATGGTAATAATCAGTTATGTTGCATTATGAAGAAGCCGGTATTAAACTAAGCTAATATCTCCCTTTACAGGTAGAAGAATGTCTTAAAAATGCCCTTTTAAATCGTAAAATAGTCTCTGCGGAATGCGCACGTGAAGTGGCTCAAATAATTGAAGAGGCTGAAGTGGACATTGAAGCTGACCCGTTGCTAGAACGCGCATGCGCATTAGATTTATTAAAATATTGTAAAGATCTCGAACATGGTGCAGGAAGACGTAAGAAATCCTGAATCTTATAGTATTACGTTCATATATTGATTTAAAATGAAGTTTAATGAATTATATTGTTTTTGTAGGTCTCAAATGTTTGAAAATAATTCTCAATGATGATAGTAACAGAAAATTAGAAGCACCCTGTGAAAAAGCTTTGTCAAGTAGATTAGAGATGTATAAACATGTTGCAGCGGTAAGTTGACATAGATGAAATTATTTTAATGTGTTGTGATTCAAAATTCCAAGAAATAAAAACAGGCACTATTATGAAAAGGCTTTCTTTCAGCTTGTTGAGTGACGTTTGAGTTGGCTGATAGTAAAATACTTTATACCGGTAGAATATAGTCCACTATTTTACCAAAACGTATGTACTCGGGTCAATGACATTCAATAAATGTACAATGCAAATACGATAAAAACCTCACGATATAAAAAAAAATCTATAAATAATATACCGATTACATATCAGTGACGTAAATTGGATTTTTACCGCCCGGGGTTAATCTAAAATTCGATGCTATAAGGCACTGAACAAAAATATAAATAAAATGCTCCATTTCAACAACAAAATTACTCTACGCACCCCTCCACTGGTACTTGCGATAAAAGATAAAATACCAAGTTCTAATATCACTACATAGTATAAAACAAAGGCGCTTTCTCTAATTTAATATGACGAAATTTTAAAGGCAGAAATATCCATGATTATTAATTATTTTTACGTTTTTCTTTCAACTGCGAGAACTAATCACTAACTAGACGTGAATTTAAATTCTTTACTTGCCAATACTTGTTTAGTTACCCAGATTAAAGGTGAAACAAAATGTATGAAAATGGACCTTGAGGTATCGCCTTAAATCTTTAAAACTACGCAACGGATTTTGATGCGGCTTTTTTTAATAGATAGAGTGATTCAAGAGGAAGGTTTATATGTATATACAGTAGAACCCGTTTAATACGATCACGCTTAATACGGTTTCTCGCATAATACGCCATTTTGCATCGGTCCCTGCAACTTGAGACATGTTTTCATACATTCTTTAACGCATAGTACGATTCGTCATCCCGTTTAATACGCCCTAACGCCAACACATATTACCTCTGCGTCAACTCCGATTTTGTCACACGCCCAGGCATTATCAGCAGTTAATGATTTAAGACGCTATGTAACTTCTTTGAATCAAAGCGAAGACGCACTACAAAAGTTAAATTACGTTGAAAATCTTGTAATTGCTAATGCCTCAAAATCTTTTTGTCAAACTAAAACAAGTGATTATTTTAAATAACGTGATAGATACACGGCATTTTATATAACGTACATAATTTTTAAATGTACAATTCAATACCTGATATTAATACATACGTATGTAGTAGGTCCGTTTTTTATTTCCCTATATCCCGCATAATACGCTTTCCCGCTTAAGACGCGTTTTTGGTTGAGTCCCTGTGAAATCGTCTTAAACGGGTTTTACTGTAATAACATCCATTAAATAGTGGAGAAATACTGTTATTTTGTTATGTTATACCCATGCGAAGCCAGAGCGGGCCGCTATGTTTTTATATACAACGTTCACAGTTTTTCTGTACTTTCTTTAGTATCAGCATTGCACCCGTGCGAAGTCGGGGTGGGTCGCTAGTAAGCTATAAGATTTTATTTTATTTAAGACATCTTGGCGCCTCTCTAAAAGTGCCAGCCGGGGTAGGCCGCCCCTGCCGCTCCCCCTCTCCTCAGCGACACCAATGCTACGTATGTTTCAGGGTCAGATTCCATCGCGTACAAATGTGTACAAATTGGTGTAAGAGTTTTATAGGAATTGATAAAATAAATATAATTTACATTTATTGTTGATGCATGGAAATAATAGTTTATATAGCGGATTGATGATGATTCATGCGCTAGGATCTTATGACTTATGACAATAAGCAATTATTTTTGTTGATTTTGCATGTGATTTTTATTTCAGTTTAGAAGATTTTTAATATACTTAATCCATATTTTTTGTTTGCAGATGAATGTGATTGAGAATTTTGGTGATATGTATGATGAGATTTCAACCTCTCCATCAAAGAAATACTTTTTAGTTGTAGGAATATCTATAATAGGTCTAATTTTTATATTTGGTTTATATTGTGGTCGCATGACTAAGAAAGCTATGTATGTTAAAAGGAAATAGTATACCAATTAAATAATTTCAAAAATATTGTTATAGTTTCATTGTTTTTACTCCTTTATATTACTCCATAGACGGCCTCGGTGGCGTAGTTGTACTGCATACGTGGTACGGCAGCATACGGGTTCGGATCCCGGGTCGGGCAAAGTGATATTTGGGTTTCCTGCTCAGTATCAGCCTGGAGTCTGGAATTTGTGCCGGATAAGAAGATAGGCTCGCCCCTTTATCACGTCATGGGACGGACGACACTTGGCGAAAAGTGGGTGTCCTTGTTGCGCCTTTGCATATCCCTTCGGGGGTGTTTGTTTTGTATTTTTCGTTTCCTTTATAATAACATTGACTTTGTAATCATAAAATTGATCTAGTGACAAAGATATAATCTGCAAGAATATAACGTGCAGGTGATAATTGCAGGCATAACAACGTTTCATAAAGTTATCAATAATTACAATCATCGTGATACTTGTCAGTTAAAGTTTTTAATTTACCCTTTATTTTAGCAAAACTTGTTTTATCTTGTAACTATTTTTATTATACATATACGGGGTCGTCCATTAATCACGTGAGGCTCGAAGGGCGAGGAGGGGTTCGGAAATAAAATCACGAAATATCACAAGGAGAGAGCGAGGGGTGGTAATGAGATATATCGTGTATTTTATTATTTTTCGTTGACCGCTCGATTTAATCTAAAAATGTAAATATACTTTGTACGGAAAAAAATACACCTGATTTAGGGTAGGGCGGGGAGGGGTAGTCTAAAACCTCACACACCAGGGACAGGGGAGGGCGTTAAGAAGTGACTAAAAAACATCACGTGATTAATGGACGACCCTTATGCCAGTAATATTGTGATTATTAAAATAGGTGCATTACCCAATAATTTACCAGAAATAAACACATCACACTTATTGTCTATTTTATTTGCTGTAGTTCTATGAAAACTTACTACGTAAACAATAGATATGGTAATATTTACTAAAAGCTGAGAATCAACAGGAATTATTTAAATATATAAATGTTAATTTACATTTCAGGAAATAGGCTAGTATACACCATACAGTTAATGGTTTTTATACCAATTTACATCTGGTTTTATTGATAGCATAGATTTTTTACCTATTTATATGTTAAGTCAAAGTGGTTCATCAAAATCCATTCCTTCCAAATCATCAATTTCCTCTTTCTTAATAGTTACTTTCTCCTTTTTGGGCTCCACTTTAATGCCACCCTTGATAATCTTTTGACTTTCCTCAAAGTACTGATTGGGGTGATTAATACCTAATCCAACATCTTCATTATGAACAGTGTCAAAATATTTACTGCATGCTATTTGGTAGTGTCCTTTCTTTGCCAAGTCGACCACTTCGTGGACAGCTGAAAAAAAAGTACAAAATTTTTATAATACAAACGGGTTATTTCTGTTCATTGCTATTTAGCAACTACCACTAGCGAATGTTCCTGGTAAGCTCAAGTGCTAATTACCCTGGGATCGCACCCGAGACCTCAGTGCAGATGTGCCATAATACAACTATGCCGAGGCAGTGAAATTATTGACATCATTTATGCATTTTTATAGGTGTAGATGAAAGAATTCTTCAGTTACACACTCTTAATCGGTAAAAAAGAACTTCAAACCAAAATTCACTTTACAAAATCCATTAATCATTTACCTTGTGGATCATATCCATATCCCAGTAGTTTGTTTTTCAAATTGCTAGTATCACAATGCCTGTAAGGACATCCATGACAGTCCCCTGGACCAACCGGTGTGTTTATTATTTTCAAACAGGTGAAAGGAGAGTAGTTTCGCTTACTACCTTCTTTACCATAATTATATCTCACATTGTATGCATATTGTTTTTCAAATTTATCAAGCTCCATTATTTTTGTGAATTCATCCCTCCAAAATCTTAAGGAATCCTCTAGAGTAACACCAATACCTTTAAGGAATAGGCCATATTGCAACCTCCCTCCATGTTTCAAGTGGTGAGCCATTCTCAATTGCTCATGTAGCTGCCTCATGCAGAGCGGGAATGATTTTAATGAAAGAGAGTCCAAAGATTCAATTGGTACTACAGATTTCGTTTCACTATAGTCATTGCCAGAGTATGATTGGTGCAATCCCTTCAGTAAACTGACCAATCGTTCATCTTGTTCTATTTCACCAAGATGTTGAGATGCTATGGCTAAACTCTGTCTTAAATGTGTTCTATATAATGCAGAAAGAACTGATATAAAATCTCTGTGAGGTATATAGGCATAACCACCACTAAGATATACTTTTCTAGTTTTAACCAAGTCCAATACTTCGTAAAACTTTACTTTGTAGAATTTCATGTTATCTATATTTTGATAAGGAAGGCACTCTCTTAAATAATGAATGATTTCATTCTTTTCATTGTCAGTTATATTGGTGTAACAGAGGTTGTTCAGCTTGAAAAATACGTCTACAGCCTCGCCTCTCATCACTGCAAAACGCATTTTGAACAATTCCATTTCTCTTGCTACAAACCATCTCCTTAGTTCTTCAGTTCTACAATAAGCCAAACGGAGGATGAAGTGAGCAATGTGATCTTTACGTCGCGCCTCGAAGTCTGCAGCAGTTTCTGCGCAACCCGATTTTTCACATAATCTTGCATAGTACTTTAAGCCCTGAGTTCTAAGTTCTCCCAAAACGTATTCTGTATACTCTTCTGAATTTAATCGAAGACCTTTTAACGTCGTTGCGGTTGCTAAAGTCCGTAATAATGTGACTCTCTCCAAAGCCAATGTTTCAAATTCTTGAAGATTAATATCGCATGTCGGTGGTACCTTATAAAATTGTAAATCGTGAGGATATGTTTCTTTTAAACTACCACTTATTGGAGTTTTTATGGATTTTCGTTTCAATTTAAAATCCATTTTGTATCCCTCATAAAATTAGCCGTATTAAAAACTCAAATTGGTAACTAATAACACTTATTATCTTTATTCATTGAATTACATTTCACAATCTGTGAGAAATAACAACGAACATTTCGCGCCTTTTTTATAGTTAGATGTCAAATTGACATGACGTCTAGCAGTTGACATAATTATTTTCCTTTTTTTGGTTTGATTTAAGGTGGTAGCTCAAGGTCCATTTTCATACATTTTGTTTCGGCTTTAATCTGGGTAACTAAACAAGTATTGGCAAGTAAGGAATTTAAATTCTTTACTTGCCAATACTTGTTTAGTTACCCAGATTAAAGCCGAAACAAAATGTATGAAAATGGACCTTGAGCTAAGAAGGAGAGGAGAACTCCTTAAGGAGAGGGCAAAGACTCTCAGCCATACAGCCTATTTTTTTTTTTCTTACCTATATTGACATTTTATTTTAAGTTCCCATATAAATAAAGTATGATAGATATAGATGGACTTAAATGAGATAATGGAATTATGGAAGATGGATTAAAAAAGGAAATTAAGTAAGTATATATAATCTTTTCATTTGATTTCCGCTAGTTTTATTTGATTTTGTGCGAAACAAAGTGTTTCTAGTTATGATATCAAGTAATGCATAATAAACTTGAACGAACAAAATTTATCTGCGTATAATGGAAACATGTGACACGCATACTTGGCAGTTGGCACGTTATTTCCGGTGATTTACAACTACTTTTCCCCGCACATTCCCCTCCTGATTCTGTCTGCTTGTCAATCTGTCAAGCGTAGTAAACTCAAGAAAATTAAAATCTGTTTAAATTTTAGACTCCCTTCTCCGTGTCATGCGGTAAAATATGTTTGATTATATCCTGCACTATTAAGCGAACTATATAATTTTATTCATAGTTGAATTGATATATAACGATGGGATCTAATAAGAAGCAATCGTCACTAGACGATTTAGTTGAATATACACAGCTATTTAAGCCAGTGCCAACTGTTCTACAAGGCACGGTGCTGCCTTTCCTGATTATATACCCGTTGGTGTTTTATTCTTGGATTGTAGTATATGGGTTCGAGGATAATTTCGAAGCCGGATTTGTTACCGTGTCTGCTATTGCTGTTATACAAATTTTGATCTGTTTGTGTTGTTATTGGAGTGTCCATATTCAGTGTTTCCTTTCGTGTTCATCGGTAAGTGGTTCCCATTGAATTTATATATTTTTTTTTAAAACAATACAATATGTTTAATTCATATGTGATGACATGTTTTTAGGTTAAAGACCCAATTCAAGCAGAGATTGTGAAGGTTGTTCCAACATCTAACAATGGATCGTCTGAAATTGTCAGGCTACACCATACAAAGGTTTGTTGAATATATTAAAATAATTCCTTTAGCTTAAATAATTATCTTTTATTTATGTCTACTGATTTCTTATTAAGTAATTAATTTAAATGAGAATATTTTTTAATATATACTTTGACAAACTCAGGATAAATAAGATGACATTATCTTATCATTTATTTCAGTCCACAAAAAAAGACAGTATCAATCCAGATGTCTGGTTCATATTCCAAAAAAGCAAGTATGTTTATGACTGGGACAAAAAGAGGTTCAACACTGTTGAGTTTCCAATCCACAAGACATATGAGGAGTACATGGAATCCAAAGGATTTTTAGATGATGAGTCATTGGATCTAGCAGAAAAGGAGTTTGGCAAAAATGAAATGACAATGGTAAATAATTTATGTTATAATTAACACCCTGGATAATTTGAATTTTTCATGTCAACATCACACTGTAAAACAATTCATATGTTTTGCATGAAAATGCAGATTAAACCATGACATCGCTTTGTATATTATAATATTATTTTTATACATTGAATATTAATTTATGGTTTTACCAGCCTTGTTAAAGATAATACTAGGTCAGTAGGTTTTATTACAAGCAATGTATAAAAAATTGTTTACTCAATAAACTTTGCAAATTTTGGTATAAACTCGTCTCTGCATATTAACATGAATTATTAATGGAATATTAAGCTTGTACACTAACACAACATTTCATTTATGACCTTCCTGTATTTGTTGGTGTATATGCCTCCAATAAATTCTTTGTAGAATAATAATCTTTGGGGACACTACACAATTGGATCATCTAAGGGAAGTCATTCAATAAACTATCCTATGTAAATAATTGTGTCAATTGGTTGGTCTGTTGCAGCATAAATGGTAACAAGCCACTCTTGGCACTTTGTAGTTGCATTATTGTTAAAGAATTATGAAGTTAAATAAGAATACACACATTGAACTAAATGATTAATATTAATAATACTTTCATTTGTTTTCAGGTTGTTCCAGAGTTCATGGAACTTTTCAAAGAAAGAGCTACAGCACCATTCTTTGTGTTTCAAGTGTTTTGTGTGGCTCTCTGGTGCTTGGATAAGTATTGGTACTATTCAATATTCACACTTGTCATGCTTGTGATGTTCGAATGCACTTTAGTGCAACAACAACTAAGAAACATGGCCGAGATAAGAAAAATGGGCAACAAACCCTACAACATCAATGTGTATAGGAACAGGCGATGGAGACAAATTATGAGCGATCAGTTGTTACCGGGTGACATTGTGTCTCTAACAAGGTCAGTCAATGAGAATTTAGTCCCCTGTGACATTGTTCTACTTAGAGGTTCTTGTATCGTAGACGAGTCTATGTTAACGGGCGAAAGTGTGCCACAAATGAAGGAAGCCATTGAAAATGAAAAGAACCTCAAACAGAACTTGGATCCTGAGGCAGATGGCAAGCTACACATGCTGTTCGGTGGCACGAAAATAGTCCAACATTCATCACCAAGCAAAAATGTCACCTCAGCCCTGAAGTCACCTGATAATGGCTGCATTGGTTATGTCATACGCAATGGCTTCAACACATCACAAGGAAAATTGTTAAGGACTATTTTGTTTGGAGTTAAAAGAGTAACAGCTAACAATTTGGAAACATTTGGGTTTATCATGTTCTTATTGATTTTCGCTATCGCTGCTGCTGCGTATGTGTGGATTAAGGGTTGTGAAGATCCAGAAAGGAACAGATATAAATTATTCTTGGAATGTACTTTAATTTTAACATCTGTTGTGCCACCGGAATTGCCGATAGAATTGTCTTTAGCAGTAAACACGTCTTTACTATCACTCTCCAAGTTAGCCGTTTTTTGTACGGAACCATTTAGGATACCATTTGCCGGGAAAGTTGAAATTTGTTGTTTCGACAAAACTGGTACACTGACTAGTGACAACTTGGTAGTTGAAGGCGTAGCAGGAATTGGAGATCATAAAGACGCCGTTGTTGTTCCACTATCGCAAGCTCCTATAGAGACTGTTCAAGTGTTGGCAACTTGCAACTCTCTCGTCCAGCTTGACGACGGAGTTGTAGGCGATCCGTTGGAAAAAGCAACTTTAAAAGCTGCTGAATGGAATCTTACCAAAGGGGATGCTGTTGTACCAAAGAAAGGTAAATCACCTGGTCTGAAAATAGTTCACAGAAACCATTTTTCTAGTGCCCTTAAAAGGATGTCGGTGATTGCCGGTTATCAAGTGAACGAGCGCGGATTTATGGAAACCTATTACATTAGCAGTGTCAAAGGCGCTCCCGAGACAATCAAACCGATGCTCAAAGAGGTCCCTAGTCATTATGATCACGTTTATTTAACATTATCCAGAAGAGGTGCGAGAGTTTTGGCGCTAGGTTATAGACAATTAGGTAAATTAACTTCACAACAAATCAGAGATTTCTCACGGGAGGATATCGAATCGGATTTGACTTTCGCTGGCTTTGTTATCATATCTTGTCCCTTAAAGAATGATTCCAAGAAGGCTATAGCAGAAATAGTAAACGCATCGCATTCGGTTGTTATGATTACGGGCGATAATCCCCTGACAGCGTGTCACGTGGCTAAAGAACTAAAGTTTACTCAGAAAGAAGAGATCCTCATATTGTCAGCAAATGAAGGCACTTGGGGCTGGAAATCCATCGACGAAGAAGTAGATCTTCCAGTGCAACCTTTAAAACTTCAAAACAATTAACATCTAAATTCGACTTGTGTATTACGGGCGAAGGATTGTCATTCCTCAATGAGTATCATCAGAAATTTTTGTTGGAACTAATGCCCCATATAAAAGTGTTTGCTAGATTTGCCCCAAAACAGAAAGAATTTGTTATAGTTACCCTCAAGTCTTTAGGATACACAACGCTTATGTGTGGCGATGGTACAAACGATGTTGGAGCTTTAAAACATGCTGATGTGAGTATACACTTTTTTATTTTAATACCTGGTAACATCTGAAGTCATAGAAGACCATAAATGAATACCAAAAATCTTTACTAATACTTTTTACTAGATTGAAATATTTGGAGCAAAAGGCTAATGCATTGTAGTCCGCAATGAAAAGTACAATTCTATTTCTTAACAGGGTATATCTTACATTGCAGGTTGGTGTAGCCATATTAGCGAACGCGCCTGAGCGTCTCCGCGAGAAGTTCCGAGAGGAGCGTCCTGCGGAGGCGGAGGCGCCGCGCCGCCCGCGAGAGCCCCGCGAGTCCCGCGGGGACACGGCGGCTCGCCTGCGCCGCGCCATGCGCGAGCTGGACGAGGAGGACCAGCCGCAGCTAGTGAGGTTGGGAGACGCAAGCGTCGCTGCGCCATTCACAAGTCGCCTTTCCAGTATACTTTGCAGTGAGTTACATTTTTATTTTTGTTTATTTTTCATGCTAGTTTTTTAACATGTCATGACAGTACAACAATCATCGTTAGGATGGACATTATTTTGTTGTTTTATCGCTTTGAATTGTATTCGGTAATGATATTTGTGCGAATTATATTTTATTATGTTTATCTGCTTTTCCATTTAGTTAACACATAAAGTAATATTTTATTTGAGGGTAGTCATTACATTGTGTTGTTTATATTCATTTCAATTATTTTAACCTACGACGCTTTTAAATGCTACTCTATCATGTGATAGACATAAGACTTCAAACACAACTTCTGTTGCTCTGTCCTCACGTTGGAGTAGGTGTAAGGACAGGAAGGTAATAAATAAAAGTTCGATGCATTTATACAAATGGATCTTATTTTCTATAGACAACTGATCCACAGACTATTTTAAACTTATAGCTAACATATTCTTCTGTCGCCAGTATGCCACATTATCAAGCAAGGTCGGTGCACGCTCGTCACTACGCTGCAGATGTTCAAGATCCTCGCACTGAACGCTCTCATACTCGCGTACAGTCAGTCTGTTCTATACTTGGACGGGATCAAATTCAGCGACACACAGGCCACGTTGCAGAGCTTACTACTTGCATCTTGTTTCTTGTTCATTTCTAGATCGAAGGTGGGTTTTAATATATTTTTTGCTTGATGTACAAAATCTTAAATACGTAGTTTGTTAACGATTTGAAGTACTTGAAACTTCTTATTTTGTTACTTTACGTCGAATCGGTATGTTGGTAGGGCAAGATGCTTGCAGCACAAGCACGTGCGCATGGGTTTTGAAGTACGACAATATACGCGCTATAATTACGGTCAATGATTTAAAGTTGATTTATCTTGTGTTGGAATCGCTATTATAATGTATATTGCGATATGAATTTTATTAAAAAGTTTTATTATTTTCCAGCCATTAAAACAATTGTCCCAAGAGCGACCGCTACCAAACATCTTCAATGTGTACACAATAATGACTGTGTTGACACAATTCGCGGTACATTTCCTCTGTCTTATATACTTGGTGAATGAGGCCACCGCGCGGTCGCCGGGGCGGTAAGAACTATTTATTTTGTAATTTGGTTGCCACCTGAGTTAATTATGTTTATCATAATTATCTAAATACTAGCTTTTGCCCGCGGCTCCGCCCGCGTTATAAAGTTTTTCAGGCTACAGTTTTTCGTTATAAAAGGAGTAGTTTCCCCGGAGCCTATGTTCTTCCCAGGGTCTCAAACTGTCTCCATACCAAATTTCATCTTAATACGTTGGGTAGTTTTTGAGTTTAACACGTTCAGGCAGACAGATGCACTGGAGGTCTTTGTTTTATAATATATTTTTTAGAACTTTTTAAGAGGAACAATCCCGTCATACATCATTGTTGGATAACTCTAACCGTTTGCGCAGCGCACGCAACGGAAGCTCTCCAAACTAATAAATTGTCCCCGTTTTTGCAACATGTTTCATTTCTGCTCCGCTCCTATTGGTCATAGCGTGATGATATACAGCCTATAGTACTCCACAAATAAAGAGCTATCCAACACAAAACGATTTTTTCAGTTCAAACTGGTAGTTCTTGAGTTTAGCCATTACTGTTCCGCTCCTATTGGTCATAGCGTGATGATATATAACTTAGAGCACTCTACAAACAAAGGGCTATTCAACACAAAAAGATTTTTTTCAGTTCCAATCGGTAGTTCCTGAGATTAGGCATTACTGCTCCGCTCCTATTGGGTATAGCGTGATGATATATAGCCTATAGCACTCAACGAACATAGGGCTATCCAACGCAAAAAGAATTTTTCAGTTTGGACCGGTAGTTCCTGAGATTAACCATTACTGCTCCGCTTCTATTGGGTATAGCGTGATGATATATAGCCTATAGCACTCCACGAACAAAGGGCTATCCAACGCAAAAAGAATTTTTCAGTTAAGACCGGTAGTTCCTGAGATTAGGCATTACTGCTCCGCTCCTATTGGGTATAGCGTGATGATATATAGCCTATAGCACTCAACGAACATAGGGCTATCCAACGCAAAAGATTTTTTCAGTTCGGACCGGTAGTTCCTGAGATTAACCATTACTGCTCCGCTCCTATTGGGTATAGCGTAATGATATATAGCCTATAGCACTCCACGAACAAAGGGCTATCCAACGCAAAAATGAATTTTTCAGTTCGGACCGTTACTTCCTGAGATTAGGCATTACTGCTCCACTCCTATTGGGTATAGCGTGATGATATATAGCCTATAGCACTCCACGAACATAGGGCTATCCAACGCAAAAAGAATTTTTCAGTTCGGACCGGTAGTTCCTGAGATTAGCGCGTTCAAACAAACAAACAAACAAACAAACTCTTCAGCTTTATATAATAGTATAGATTTATTGATTAAACCAGTAGAGATAAATGAAAACCGAGTAGATGTCTTGCGTTTAGGATTAATTCCCATAAAAAGTATTTTATAATATATTTTAAATATTATGAAGAAATAACCAATTTTAATAAATATATCGATGTTTTCAATAAACAGTGATTGGAATCACTTTTATCGATCCATCGCGAAAATGGACCAAGCAAAACAATGTATTTTTGACATGTTCACGGATGATATATTTTGATTGGTTTATTCTCGGGATCGGGTCAAAGATTAAATTGGGATCGTTTATTAAAACGGACACTATTTATGGTTCAAATCAGGATGGGCACTATTTTCCCTAAAATAGTATTTACTAAGTACCTATTATGTGTTTTTAATTTTAGAGAAACTAAACCGAAGTTGGACATGGATCTAGCAGAAGACGAGGAGCGCGAGTTCGAAGCAGATCTGTTAAATAGTACCGTGTATATTATATCCATGGCGCTGCAGATATCTACGTTCGCTATAAACTACAGGGTATGAACTTAAAATAGTCACGAGAGACCTCTCGTGTAATGCAAACATCGTTTTACGCGGAAACGTGAATGTATCCAAAGATTTTCATCGGATGTTGTTTTTTTTTTAAATGAGTACTTTAATTATTATTTATTCGCAAAAATCGATTGAAAATGGACTAATAAGGAAGTTTGATTTATATGCATACCTATTTATTTTTGAGATTGATTCAAAGTTAGCAATAATCGTTATCGAAATCGTCCGTATATAATTTAAAGATCTTAAATGTTTATTATACAGGGCGAGCCGTTCATGGAAGGATTGCGCGACAACAAGCCCCTACTGTACAGTATCGTGGTGTCGGGCGGCACGGTCCTCGCGCTGGCTGCTGGCATATTCCCCGAGCTCTCCAGCAAGTTCGAAATAGTTTATTTCCCACCTGATGTGAGTATCTAACATTACAAAAATATGTTACGTGTTTAATGTATAAGATGAAACTTTTGGCCGCAGCTTGAAAAAAACTCCCGGAATAAAATCTATAGCACTCGGAAATAATGTAAAAAAAGTTTTGCAAATGATGGATATGTGTGCAAGACGGTGATTCATATAAAACGAATAGTCGATTCTGATGGTTGTGTTAGTTACATAATCTATATTTTAGCAGTGTTATAACTTATGATAGCATAATACAAGCAAGACAACGTAATGGACGTGTTATTTACTTACCTCTCAAGTCCAAGTTAAATAACGCATGCGTGCTTATGTTATTATTTTTAATGCAACGTGTAGTTACGGATGTGTTATCTGTTTTCAGTATCGTGTGATATTAGTGCAAGTTCTCATAGCGGATATGTTGTTCGCGTACCTGGTGGACCGGCTTTGCCTGATTCTCTTCGGCGAAGGTCGGCTTCGAAAGGCGTAGCATCCAGACTGGTGTCTCTTGACCACGTTCCATATATTTGATGTTATCATAGGTAGATAATATTATTTTTTGTAAATAACAAGAGAAGAAGCGATACGTCTCTAGTGGGTCTTCGTGAGCATGAACTTCATGTAACCGCTCAAATAATTTATGTGCATTTAAGTATGGCGAATAAATGTGTCTACGGTATTTATGAAATATAATTTGTGTAGTTAACGTGTTGATTTTTATCCTTTAAAACAACAAAGCAATAAATCAATGCCTTTATTTTCTAACACCCTTCCTTCGAACTACACATTATACCAGAATTTATGAATCATTTCGCGATAATACAGCGGGTCACGATGACTCGTGATTGTCACAATCATTCAGTGTTTCAATCCACCGTAGCCGAGGCCTCCGAGACCAAGTCCAGCGTGGCCGAGACCTCCATGGCCGAGACCTCCATGACCGAGACCTCCATAGCCGAGACCTCCATGACCGAGTAGTCCAATATCAGCATGGCCTATTCCTGCATGGCCTAATCCTGCATGGCCTAATCCTGCATGGCCTATTCCTGCATGGCCTAATCCTGCATGGCCTAATCCTGCATGGCCTAATCCTGCATGGCCTATTCCTGCATGGCCTAATCCTGCAAGGCCTATTCCTGCATGGCCTAATCCTGCATGACCTATTCCTGCATGGCCCCATCCGAGTCCCGCGTGTCCGAGACCGCTGTAACCAAGACCTGCGTGGCCTAGACCCAGTCCAAATCCGTCATGGGCTAATCCGTGGCCTCCATGTCCCAGACCTGCGACACTCCCGAGCGGCACAGCCCCAACTGGCGCCACAAGGGCTGAAGCGCCGTGACTTACTACCTGTTTATGGACCACTGGATGTGTCACGTGTGTATGTGGGTGGGCCGCTGGGCCAACACGTTTGACTACCGCATTGAATCCGGAGACAGGATCGGCGGAATAGTCGACGACTCTGAGGGTGCCGTCTGGCTCCGTGAGAGAGTAAGAGCCTTTCACAACTCCACCATCGCGGGATTCCGTTTGTGCCTTATGGTCACCAGTGTGAGGGTCGTTCACTGCATAGTTGAAGCCATAGCGTGGGATGGACTGAAAGAGTACACAAAATGTAACATAGCCTATAGTATTTGTATTATCATTAACAATTTCTTGTTTTGCTCACCACTTCATCAACTGCAGTAACGAGAGCCGCTCCATGGATGCCGGAAGGCGCAGCCGCAGCTACTCCCAACAGGCAAAGAACCTATCAAATCACAATGTTATTTAACACATTCGATACTCCACAAATGATTAATAACTATTAAATCTTACCGCGATATAACTGAACATGTTTACAGGTGGGTTCAGTCGAGTTGTTCAGAACAACTGCTTCTAACGTGTGTTACACACCGCCGAACGGTTTTATACTTTGGCAGCCCGTTTGTCAATTACGATCCTTCCAACCGCCACGCTCATTGCCTATTCGCATTACTTCGTAACGTGTCCTAAAATTGTTTTAATTGGTAAATAGTGAGACCGAGGCGGTAATTTCAACAGATTCCTGTTTATTAGAATTTAAGTGGATGTTATGTTACAATTTTTAATTTTTCGTAAGTAATTTTATCAGCAATTACGGTTTGTTTGTTAAATCTCCGGTTGCGCTATATACACGTACCTATAAATTATAACAAATTAGTGTAGTTACATCTTTTAAAAATATTATATTGGGTTTTTAAAGAGTAGTGGTTATCTAATTAGTATGGAAAGTTACTTTCAGCGTATCGTACAATGTGTACTACATTTTCCTTTATTCGAAAATCTCACACTCATATTATAAGGACGAATAAAGGACATTATTTATACTTATCGCTAATCGCAAGACACCAATTTGCAAAATCATAATTGTAGGTAGATATATAGTTTGATAGATAGGTAGTTGAATATTACAGTAAGGATCACGTGTAATCACGTGAAATTATGAAGCTACGGAACCAAACCCTCATTAATGTCAATATAATAGGCTTCCTTACGAAAATAAACGTAGACAATATTCATAAATTCCTGGCGATGTCTTCATACTCGCGTTACCGATTATAATTGGGTCTATTACATATGTATGAATGAAATGTATTTGAATAAGAATGCTACCAATCTGATCAATGAGTAGATTCGTACCTAAGGGATATGAAGAAAATAATCGAGGAATAAGGTTGGATTGGAGAGGATATAAGAATTCGTATTTGAGTGTCAGTTACCTTATACTTCGGACACTGTATTAGATTCAAAGTTAAATGATGTAAATATACTTTTAAGTACAGACTAATTTAAGAACTAACTACACCTCTACACTTTAGAAGATCTATCGTTGGCTTTTGAACCTGAGACTTGCTTGCAGCCCAAATTTTACTAACTGGTCTATCGCCGCTTGCCAGTCGATCGTATATCGAGCTATATGATTTATTTTTAATTATAGTTGCGTACCTATGGTTCTAATGGTTGATAGTATTGTTTCAGTGTAGTCGCATTCCTATTGTACAAAATATTAATTTCATTTACATGGGATGGCCTGCACAATTTTAACACGTTATATGTTAAATCATACAAGTTAAAATTATTTCCATTATGAAACTCAGCGAGTTAATTAAGTGCAAATGCATTTTTCACAGTGTCACGAAGCGTGCAATTTGTAATCTAAAACGTAACTTATCCAGTGGCGTAGTTGGAAGTAATTCGGCTTCACTCGACCGCCTCATTACCCCTTTTCAGTGGGAACACTCTTTCCACTCAGACTTACACAAATTCACATTTGCAATCAGAGCCCGGAGAAAAGTTCCTCCGCTTCCCCCACACCCGCACCCCTCGCCACCCTACGCCGCCTTTAATTAACAGAAAGTGGTTCATTAGAGCTTATTCATTAAAGCAAGGAGTAATTAGCGAACTCTAATGAATGCTGTAATAATGTAAGAGCGGCCGCGTCGGACTGCGGCCCGACTTCTAGATTAATCTAGAAACTGGGAATAATTTAGTAATGGCGTTAATTTATTACCAAGTTGATTGCGGGAATTAACCGGATACAATTAGCGTTGGTATGATTGTACACATTTTGTGCTGCGTTTTGGTTTATTATTTATCATACTGGTTTAAACGATTATAATAGAGCAAATTATATTTAGTAGTACAGATATAGCTATAAAAGGTAAGTACTACAAATTTATATCAGATTGTACGCCTCATTTCGTCTCTGAAATAATTATAGGTCGTAGAGTCGAGCTGTGGGCTGTTTCCTTGCAACATGAATGAGCTTGTACAACCGAAGTGACACTTGTCGCTTAGAAAATGGTTATGTAGTGTCAGATATGTTATTGTGTTTCGTATAGTCCAATCAGTTTGGTACAGAGCAACTCTCTCTTTACCCGTCTATTCCTCCTCCTTAAGGCGATACCTCAAGGTCCATTTTCATACATTTTGTTTCGGCTTTAATCTGGGTAACTAAACAAGTATTGGCAAGTAAAGAATTTAAATTCACGTCTAGTTAGTGATTAGTTCTCGCAGTTGAAGAAAACGTAAAAATAATTAATAATCATGGATATTTCGGCCTTTAAAATTTAATATGACGAAATTTTAAAGGCAGAAATATCCATGATTATTAATTATTTTTACATTTTTCTTTCAACTGCGAGAAATTATCACTAACTAGACGTGAATTTAAATTCTTTACTTGCCAATACTTGTTTAGTTACCCAGATTAAAGCCGAAACAAAATGTATGAAAATGGACCTTGAGTTATCGCCTTAAAGTTCACTAACTGACGTATTATTCCTCTGGCAGTATGGGCGTTGTAGTCAGGTTATCTACTCGAAAACTATTTTATTTCTTTAAAAAAAAATACTAGCCACACAATAACATAGGCCCTTGACGTTATAATCAAAACTATACTCCATATCTCTTTAGTAATATAGAATAATTAAACTACAGAAATTGCAATAATTTATCTAAATAAATATTCTTTTCTTTGCCATTTACGCAGGCGTTTTATTATTTTGAACATTATTTGTTAATGAAATTAGAATTCAGTTTTCTTATAAGGCTCCCTGTCCCACTACGGTCACTGAGCATAGGCTAGGATTTTTATTTGCACAAAAACAATACCTAAATAAGAATATTAAAGTTAATGCAACAAAATCAAATACACCTAATTTTAAAATATGACTTTTTCTTCACTTAGTGTTAAGAGTACACTCGTGTTTAAAATCATGACATAATTTGCAGCCGAAAATTAATTATATTTACACCGGAATCCTTGGACATAGAACACTAAATCAATTTGAATAAATGTTAACGTTATATGAAACGTTCGCGAATTATTAGCATAAAGAAAACAGTCGGACGTCATATTATGATTCCATTCGTTATTTGTGAAAATGTTGGATTGTTAGTGAATTTTCTGCCATCGGCATGTAAGGAGCATGTTACGTGGCCCGCTGGACAACACATAATGATGTATGCTGTTATTAAAGTGTATTATAATAAGTTGTGACTGGAAAGAGACAGTGTACGGAGATGGAAAAAGGTTTCGCTTGGGAAATATATTTAGTTTGTGTATATTTTATAATCCTTTGTCGTCATTGTAATAGTGCATAGTGGCTGTGGATTAAGTATTTTAAAGATTTATTTTTCAGATTGGCGAAGCTTCGAGTCTGTATTGGTTTTTGTGACGTTTTTTGTCCAAAACTAGATCCTCTTAGAGGGCTGTCCTTCGGTTCGTCAGTATTATACTATCTTTAATCTTTACAGTAAACAGATGTGTCTTGTATAGTAATGTTTTAAATAAGTACAGACTACCAATAATAGCTAGAACACAAAATACATACTAGGCATAAGTAGTGGATCTACTTCCCACAACTATTACGGCGGTTATAATTCTCTCATAACAAAGTGCAACAAAAAACAAACTAGCTCGAGCTTTATTTTATAGTGAATAGTTTAAAGTGGGTGGTGGGTAAGATGCCAGAGCTTTACTCTGCGGGAGATATATTGCCAGAGCTCTATATACGGTGAATAAATTGCCAGAGTTCTAATCAATGGTGGATAAGTTGCCAGAGTTCGAATCCAAGGTGAGTATGTTGCAAGAGCCCTATCCTTTGGTGGATAAGTTGCCAGAGCTCTAATCTATGGTGAATAAGTTGCCAAAGCTTTAAACCCCGTTTGTTATATTGCCAGAGTTCTAACCTATAGTCGATAAGTTGCCAGAACTCTAATCTATTTTAGATAAGTTGCCGAAGCTCTAATATATAGTGCGTAGGTTACCAAAGCTTAATTTACTGCGGTTAAATTACCCCATTAATTCTCACTTTAACAAAAAAAAAATGGAGAGAAATTCTTGTATATACGGTTTTTTAAAATAAGAATCGTGGACCTATTAAAATTAATTGAAAATGTATCCAGAGTTTGGGAGAACATATTGGGGAAGGTGTACAACAGACGTCGTACCCGAGTGACCCTTACTGTGTTCCTCTGCGAACATGCAGAACAAACATTTTTAGTAATTTCCATAAATAGTAAATAAAATATCATAAAAAGATCCAACAGAACAAAGTAAAATGTTAAAAAATTTGCCGAGTGTTCTTAATTTTTTAAATATATATTCAAGTCTATTTAACAATCCAAGAATTCTGCAACTTTGTAGAGTTATGTATTTACGTTATACTAATTAAAATTAAAAGTTTATTAATAAACAGTGATATAACTTCAAGCGATAGACGTACCGTCAACCTTAGTTGTTCATCAAATTTAATTTAATAAAAAATTAATAATGAATCAAAGTATACAAACACATTAGGTCTTTTTATTGGATTTGAATTAGTCTGGTATAAATAATTTCATCCACCAAGACGAGCCCCACTGCTTTGTTTAATCGTTTTACAGCATACGTGAACACTGAACAGCATGACTACACACGCACACTACCATGGATATTGCCGAGGAAAGTGCAATACAACATACATTTTACACTCGTACTACAAAGTGCAGTACAATATTATATTGACGCAATTAAAATGTACTTGCCCACTAACTTTCCTCAGAAAATAAGTAAAAATAATGCAATTAATAATCAAAGTTCATAATATTTAAACAATAATTATTTTCCTTTTGGAATCAGTTGTAAACAATTGCGTAAGGTAAATCAATGATATTTAATGTTAGGATTGAGGATATACACTTACAACAGAATCAGAAATAGTTCCTTTTTAGACTCTACTACTGGTTGTTGTCTTACACATCTCTACTCTCTCTCTGTCTACTGCATAATTGACAGAAAAAAGCATAGGATTATAAATCAAGTTTCGTGTAATAAGTATCAATTGGTATCAATAATTAAAATTATTTAAATTGTGACGTTTTTGTTTTTTATGTGACCCACTATCCCCTCAGAACAATGCCCGACGATAGACAAATTAAGAACGTAACAATACGGATGGAGACATGCTCTACTTCAATTTTATTATTTGTTTGAGTTTTTCGATGTGCGTTTTTTTATTATTAGTACAAAATATTACTGTATAAGGGTGACAATATAAAAGAAAATAATTTATTTTAAATAGTGTACTTAGTGTACCTACTTTTCACCTTGTATACATGGTGAAAAAAAAAGTATTGATGCAATAGATTACATCCCATACATTGATAAGGAAGAGACGATCGCTATATTATGTAGTGCTGCCGCCCCGCTAGTGAGTAATGGCCCTTAGTGGAGTTAAGAGATTTTTAGGTTTAATTTATTTGATGAATGGTAATTTTTTCACCTTTCTCCACTGCAGGCAATTAAGATTTTTTTAAACCTACAATTAAATATGTAAACAAGCAAGCAGCTGCCTGATAGTAAGCGCTAAACTGATCGCAGAATTGAAGGCCGATGGGGCACGAAGGTTCTGGAGTGGAGGCCACGAACTGGCAAGCGCAGCGTCGGACTCCAACCCACGAGGTGGACAGATGACTTAATAAAAATCGCAGGAGGTCGCTAGATGCGGGCCGGATATCTTTGGTGGAAGCCCATGTTTATTAGTGGACATCCTACTGATGATGAAGCGCCACAACTATCCACAAAAGGAAAGGACGTTACCAGAACATTAACTTCAATGCAGTGTGCGAGTAGCATTCCGCTCGTCAACTTGATACATCGATTGTATTAAAAGAAAGTTACATAATGTCTTTTCATGGCGAGTAGGTACTGACATTGACTAGTGTCCTGCAAAATTTAACACAACAATGCTTGGTAGCGGATGTTACAATCGGGTGGAATCCAGTCGCATTTTTGTAGAATCGAGATGAAACGAATTTGTTGATGTAAATCGCATACCAACCTATAGACTTAGTAAAAGTATAATCTAATATTTAATATCAGTTTATTACCGATAGATTTAAGTTTTTCTTGCATTGGTTTGTATTAGTGGTGAATAATTGATAGGTCTTCGTTTAGTCGCAGCACTCGCTGCGTGGTTTCGGCCGACACTAGCGTGCATATTGCAGAGAACCCTGCAGGCGACTCTATTGATTAGTCTCTGTACCGGCCATCATTCATTCATCGTATAGTCCACGCGTCAGTCACGGTACCCCTTTTTTCGTCATTTTTCGCCGTTTTTCACCATTTTTCGCCAAAGGCCGCGGTACATATTTGATGGTGCGTCTGTCAGGAAGGAAGTATGGCGACGTAATTGGTCCTGCCGGCGGACAAATTCCGACAAAACCCGAGGGTTTCGGTGTCGGAAATTTTTAATGAGTGCCATTGAAAATTAAAAAAATACGCCATAAATACTTTTGTATGGTTTGAATACTTTTTTATAAACGCAGACACGGCGGGTTGTGTTAATGATCGTCTTGAAACTAACTGGAAATATTTGAAATGTTTTTATTGATTCCGTAATTTAATTTTAACTTTCCGTAATGTGACAGTGGTACTAAACTGTACTAAACCCTGTCCAACCAGTCTAATTATATTGTGGAAAAACGGGCCACATCATACCTCTTCTATTGACATAAAACTCACCTACATTGTCAGTCAACAAGTCACTAAAGAAAATGAAAATATATTCCCTTCTGTGTCGGATTTAATATTTCCCATGGTGTATAGTTTTGTAAACTATCCTCTTAGCTCTGGTCGTTTCTAAAAGACTTGCCGATACAACAAGATAATCCAATTGTCGGACCAAACTCGTGCCCAACAGGCGTGAGTTGCTTTCGTCTGTGTATTTCAGTTTAACGTCACTATTGTTTCTCGAATAGATTTCGTTCAGAAAAACTTTTTTGGTTTTGCTCTACTCTTTTTAAGTTTTATGTCTGTAACTAAGTATTATATCTCTTTTTATGTCTCGCTGATTAATTGGCCCTACAAAATATTCTACTTCTACTTTAATAAATAAATCTTCGACTACTTTGCTACGAATAAAAAAATCGCTTTTAATAAAATATTTAACATTTTTAATAATTAGACTACAACCAAGATTCTACATTAATTTATTGTTGTCATTTGTAGTGCAGTAAAAAAATTACTCTACTTCATAACAAAATCACAACCGAAATATCATTTTCCTGAGATTTTTAAACCGTAATTTCTCGATCATATCCAATGGTAGTGGAATAGATATGATACACAGATTTGGTTTCATACAACAGGAACGCACAGCCAATACGGTGCGTTTTGTTCCGAATCATTGAATGGAAGCGACGATGTAACGTGCACATGTGCGTAGAGATTTGTCACGTAATTCCTGAAAAGCTGGATGGAGGAGTGCATATTACAATAAACATTGTTTGGAGCCGTGTTCACGTGAATGAGAATAGTGTGAATAGTAATCTTGGTGTTGATGAAACTGTCTGTCCAGAAATTTAACAAATATAGATTTTATAATGTGTAATACAATTAATGAACTTAATGATTTCTTATGTTTACGTGAAAGTTAGATATTGAAATAAAACTATTTTCTGGATTTTATAGCGATTTTTTAATTTAAAATTTTCTTGTACCTTGTATTCTTGTACCCAATCTAGCAACGCTTCGTACAGCAGAAACCACTGTGATGTCTAAAAATACTAAACGTTTAGGAAATATTATAACTGAAAATGGGTATTGAGGACATTAAAAATGCCACACCCAGTGTGGGATCTGAGTCTTAAACATATTTTATGTAATTAATTACAAATATATAAAACGGTTATTTACTTACAAAACGCCATCACGGAGAATACCAACGTTTTAAAAGGATTATTGGAATTTAACGCAGACACTTGAGTAAAAACAAATATGTACCAACAAAAATGGTACCTATTGAATATCCTTAAAATTTTGTACGAGTTGGAATAGCAGCAATAGTTGAAAATGCCAATTATGTTAATTTTAGTTATATAACGAATACGCCACTGGGATATTTTTCAAGATTTTTGAATTCACAATCGTACAATATTGTGAGATTTTGTAAGTGAACAGGATTAGTTTATGTTCTGCTTGCTAACTAGACGATTAGTTATAATAACGTAATATTCTATTGAATTATTATGACAAAAACAATATCGCCGTCAGCATAAAATTAGTTTCAAACGGAAAAGGAAACCTATGATTTGTAACGTTCTTCTACTAGTATAATGCGTTGTGATGAGGAAAAAGTAAAAGTTACCTAACCTAAGTGCAATCCCCTCCCCATATCCCATAATTCCCATCACACTTTCCTAAGGAACGCCATGGTTGCTAAGTCGGGGGATCGCCTGTACACCATTAGCAGGGTACCCCCGGTGATAACCATGGCGTTCTCCAATAAAAAATCTAAGTGCAATTATATTTTTATAGTTAAATTAAGTATTACTTGATAGGCTAGCCTACGGGCTATTATTTTCCGCCCGACATGATGCGTCATGTCGGGCGGGAAATAATCCGAACTAAAGTGAGTGCACTAGGTGGGCCTCAGCATATAGCATCTCATGAGGGTTTTCTTATTTAATATTGCTTTATTGAACAGTCTAATAATTGCCGACTTTGTATAGTCAGAAAAGTGTACCTACGCTAGACTACCATAAGGTTCTAAATAAAATGCTTGCGTGGTACGCATCAACAAAATTCAACGTACAATAGACAACAGGAGTTATCTGCTATTTTTTTCGTGCACCTCCGAGACATAATTACTAGTATCAGCACAAAACTGGTTAATTGTACGTACTTATATTAAACCAAATGGCATATCCGACTGTAGTTGCTATGCCAATTTGTAAAAAAAAATAAGAATATTAATGTTTGTTTTACTCAAGTGTCTTTGCGCTTCCACAAACTGCAGGCACGAGTTGCTTTCTTCCGTAGTTTTATAGTTTCAGGTGGTATGGTGGCAATAACCATGTTTGTTTCAAGAGAATCCAATTAAATAATTATTAAAATTTTATTTATGAAGATATTTTAGCGAATTTGAAAACGTGGAAGAGATTATGCTTTATATTGAAATAGTTTGTACGCAAAATTCCACAGACTAATATCATAATTCTGCGTTGTAATTTGTATTCTATCTCGCTTTATGTTCTAGTCCCAGCTCCTAGTTCATGGTTGTTTATGGTAATAGCATATTCTTCAAAATATTCTTAATACCTACGGGGCATTCCACGTGAAGCGGGCACGAAAAAAAAATCGATGTGTCAGATTTTAGTAATATTTGATTATGTTATACCTGTATATGTCCTCGCTCTAGATACAAAATATTATTAAAGTATAAAGCCTGGTTAGCGAGTTAAAGGACTTTGAAGTTTTGACTGGCCGGCTGATATAAGCCACTTCGAATCCAATTATCAAGTTTATAAATGTAACAATAAAATAAATAAAGCAATGAAATAAATACTTCATTTAATGAGCTTTTTATTGTATTTTTGAAATTGAAAAATGATTTTTTTTCTTTGAAAAAAATGTGTTTGAATGTTTCAAACTTGAATTTCACAAAGTTGGCATATTTATATATTTTTTATATTTTTTCTAAAAATAGCTACTATTGTATAGATAATCCCTGCGAAGTTTTAAATGGGCTGAGAAGTAGTTTAGGAGCTAGACCGATTACAATGCCGAAGCGCGGCGGTCGCCAGAAAGAGCGAAGTAATAAAAACTTTCAATTGAACTAAATACTTTCGATCAGAGTATTTTATCATGTTTTGCATTGCTCTAACGATTCAATTACATCTGATTATTATATAAAAAAATATATTTATATTACTGACGGTGCACAACAACATTTTAAAAAGATTTAATTGTATTAACTTGTTATATTTCAAACAGGATTGTGGTATAGATGCAGAATTTAATTTTCGTGCCACTTCACATGGCAGAAGGGCAATTTGACGGTCTCGGTGGTAACCTAAAACGCCTGGAGACACAAGCAAGTTTACATAACGCATCAAACAAAGCCATCACGATACCCGACCACCTATACATATAGGCTAGAACATCAATGCCACAAACTCATATTTATTATTACTACTACTATTTATTATTATTATTCATATATATTTTAATGTTTCAAACATGTATTTCACAAAGTTGGCATATTTATATAATAACTTTTTTCTACTAAAATAGCCAATATTGTATATAGATTATCCTTGCCAAGTTTCAAATGTTGTTGTGCACCGTCAGTAATATAAATGTTTTTTAATATTATAATTAGATGTAATTGAATCCTTAAAGCAATGCAAAACATGATAAAATTATCTGATCTAAAGTATTTAGTTTAATTGAAAGTTTTCATTACTTCGCTCTTTCTGGCGACCGCCGCGCTTCGGCACTGTAATCGGTCTAGCTCCTAAACGACTTTTCAGCCCATTATGAAACTTCGCAGGGATTATCTATACAATAGTAGCTATTATTAGAAAAAAAATAAAAAATATATAAATATGCTAACTTTGTGAAATTCAAGTTTGAAACTTTCAAACACATTTTTTTCAAAGAAAACAAAACATTTTTCAATTTCCAAAAATACAATAAAAAAGCTCAATAAATGAAGTATTTATTTCATTGCTTTATTTATTTTATTGTAACATTTAAAAACTTGATAATTGGATTCGAAGTGGCGCACACCAGCCGGCCAGTCAAAACTTCAAAGTCCTTTAACTCGCTAACCAGGGTTTATACTTTAATAATATTTTGTATCTGGATCGAGGACATATACAGGTATAACATAATCAAATATTACGAAAATCTGAGACATCGAGTTTTTTTTCGTGCCCGCTTCACGTGGAATGCCCCCTACGTATATATGGCGACGTTCACTTGCTAAAAAAATATTTTAAATACAACGCAAAATGACTATGAACCGAGAAGTAATTTCGGTTTCTTTTTTGTTTGTATATAAGAATATATGACACAGAATGGCATATAAAATCGGAGAGGAAAACTTTAGTAAATACTAATTTAGATGATTCACATTTACGTATTTTCAAAGAGACTTAACATCTCTATTCTCAAGGTGGCGAGCGCAGTGGAATACCAAACAATACTTTGTATTTCAAGATGTTAGATGGTGTTTCTACTGTTTATAGGCGGTAACTGGTGATTCAAAGGTACAAAAAAAAAGTATTTTCTGCCTTTGTTCTATAGATTAAGTATATTGTAAAAAATGATTCAATTTATTATTTATAATTTTACACAGGACCCATATAAACAGTTTCTTTATGTACTTAGAGATTATTTCGTGTGTCTGTTAGAAACATATTAAAATTATTTAGATATCATAATTGATTTTCATACCCTAGTAATTTGATCGGTGATCTTGTTTAATTATTTGTACCGAAGTCCACGAAAAACTCTACAGGAAGTATTGTCTACACAATCGTTCAATTTGCAATGTTAAACAACCTTGGCCAGATGTTTTCTTGGTTTTATTTAATCCATTGAGATGTACATAATTTGTTTTTTCCTTTTAAGACAATACACCGACTCTGGGTCGGCCATAAATTATAATAAAATTAAGTTTTCTTTTGTAAAATTGTTAGAATATTAATTATAATTGGAATAAATTATAATTACGGTTATATAATTAAAGGCACTGAGGTCGTATTTATTGCTCTGAGCGTAAGATCTTTATGGCTTTCTAGTTCTTATTGTTGTTACTAATTACGGAATATGGTATTTTATTGATTACTATATTTAAAGGTACGTGCAATTTTATATTTTGATAGACACAATTTTGGCTGCTACCAGAAGGGCAACATTATCTCCTGCTACCACTAAGTTTATTTATTTTTATTTCGAAATTCTACGTAAAGTAAGTGTTTGTTGTTGACACTAGCAGTGATTTACCAGATTACTGATCACCAGAAGTTCAAGATATAATTCTGGCGTAAATATTTCGGAAGATACTAAATGTAGCGGAAATAGAGTACTAGAGATTCCGTATTTAAAAAAGGTATTAAATAAAATATAAATACATATGTACCAGTAAATGTATCTTTAGTATGTGGTGCAATTGGTAGATTCTAACAAAGATTTTATGTAAAAAGAAAGTACGGTTAGTTGTATCTTTTCCTCACCCTGAATATATACTGAGATTCTGCAATTTTCAATTTGTTGCAAATACAAAATAACAAAAATTAAGGGGAATATAATAAAAACAAAGCTTTAATTTACAAAATTTTATTTTCTCCTTCTCTCACCGGCGTCCTTAGTCTATGTGTGTTCTTTCTTTACGTAATGGTAACACCACAACTGTCATTTCATCTAAAAAACCGGCACAGACTTTAGGTCAAACTAGCGTTTAAAAGTTGGTAAGAATTCACGAACAGCCGTCAGCCTCAAGCCTGTGCAGTTTCCAGTAAATTAAACATTATTTTTAGATGGCAAGACTCACTAAACGCTAACATTATGTTGTATGTTTTCTCATCCCAAATTACACCTATAGACAACCATTCATTATATTTTATAGCCACGAATTATGAAAACAATATTAAAAAGACAAAAGTCACGTTTAGTCACGGCGGTTATAATACATTTATTCGGACACATTTACAATATTCTATAAAACAATAAGTTATGGTATATTTAGCGATGCATTGACTTATCTACGTAAAGAGACACATAGAAGGGAATGTTAGCGTTTAATTAAACTTACATACGACTGTATACATTTAAAATCGATTCGAATGAGTTAATCGATAGTAAAACGTAGATCAATATATACAGAGACCGTTAGTAACTCGAATTTAAAGTTTAAAGACGTTGGCATCAAAATTATTGCTACGAAGTTTTGCGCCCAAACTTTAGGTACAAGATGTGTCTACTTACGGCTACTAGGTTTACACTAATATTTACAACATGAACGAATGTTAACGAGCGATTGAACTGGATCGTAGTTTATATAATGAAATAACAAAATTCGATATATTTACACGATTGTAAATCACAGAGACACGTGCGCAAAAACTTAAATTTTACATGTCAAACAAATATGTAAACATATCGTAACTGGCAAAAGCCATATAATTATCCAACAGCGATTATTTAATTTATTAATTAATATAGTTTTATAATGGTACTGGTTCGCGAAGATGAATATATTGAAACGGAAATATGAGAGTGGTGTCAACAAGAGGAAAGCCAAAATCAATGTAGTTGGTAAACATTTTAGAACATTATGTGTGATGAAGGTAACATTGCAACCTTGGCACAAGAAGATTGATTTATTTATGATTTCGGCCCGTATTTAAAATATTTCATGTACATTGTGCAGCTGAAGATAAAAAGGTGATAAATTGTAATATAATACTTATTTTTTGATTTTAAAATACTACGTATCGCCGATTTAAAAAATATTGTTCAAATTCGAGCAATGAAATACACAATATATAGTACGCGTATTACTACATAAGATATGCCATAGACTTTAATCTTCGCAGTTTCATTATATTTTACATTAGATAACACGCTTGTGTTAAACACATCTGTTAAGTACCAGTAATTGGAAATTTACATACAGCAAGTTAAATTTTACATAAATTGCCATTTTCACAACCGAAATTAAATATGTATTAGGTACTAAGTATAACTTAACAGTTCACTGACTACGGAAAATTATTACTGACGAAACAACTCGAGAGTAATAAGTTTCTTTCGTCATTAGTTCATCGTCTAGCACAACACTGTCACTCTGATTCCTCCTCACTGGGCGGGAGGTGAGACTTGAGAGATGGCGACGTGGTCGACAGATCGAGCGCCGGCTCGTGGTACTGGCTGGACGAGGGCGCCGGAGCTGGCGGCAGGCCCAGAGCAACTAGCGGCGGCCGCGCGAACGGCTGAGGATAAGGCAGCGGCGGACCTTCCATCTGAGGCGCGTGGCAGCTCGGCAACACTGGCGGAGTCCAATAAGCCGCGTTACCCGGCTCGGGCTTCACCCCAGCAGCGCTTAAGTACGAACAAGCCATCATCTGCGAACAATCATAATTCACTCGTTAGGATAAAACCTTCAACTTATCTCACGTAATCGAGAGAGTGTATTGAAGCGAGAAAATATGTTACATAAATAATGAAATATGTAGTATTATGAGATGAGAGGCCTAAAGAATTCGCGGATGGGTGGGGGGGCACTTCTCTAATCACGCTAATGGCCAATGCGCAGCTCGCTCCCGCCCGGCCGGCACAAGAAGGCTTTCACGCTAATGCAGAGCGGGCGCAGGAGCAGTTCGCTTCTAAATCGCATCGCACGTCGCCCGAGAACATGCTGGTTATAATTTTGGCGCGTTAGCGTACCACTACGAATGTGTAAGCGTTCTTGTTTATGTTAGTCTAAACTCGCTTAAACTTTAAGTTTATCTTGAGCTCCATACCCAATTTATTAATAAAATTGTAAGATTTAAATACGACTTGCGATAGGATATAACTTGTCTCATTTTTCGATGCATAATACATGCATAAAGCTACTGTAATAAGATGAATATTTAGAGATGAGAATTTAATGCAAATGAGATAATAAACATTGTTTATATACGAATATAATCCGTAAATATAATTAAAAGAACATAAAATAAGTTTCTGATTACAATAAAGTACTAATAATGTACAGTTTATAAGATGTCATAGTTCGCCAGGGTATACATGAGATGAACATATTGTTTAATAAATGTTAGAGATCCACAATAGCATTAAATCGGCAATATTTCTAAAGTAATTGTTTCTAAAGCATTTAGTGGCTGTATATCAGGCAACCGGTGCAGACCACCGCTAGCGTCCATTTTTCTCACATCGTTGAGAAATTGTTTACGAACACGACGTAGGAGGCCGCTATCCAGACACTAACATTGTTCCCCCGTTGTATAAAATACGGTTTAATTGTTGATATTGTTTCAGATACACGTGGAGCACAACAAATATGTGACAATTATACGGATCGGGCGTTGAATTGATTTGTAAGTCTGTTGGTATGCCCATTGTAACAATAGTTACATAGTAAATGCCGCGTACAAAAGCCTCCACACAATTGGCATAGTTCGCGGCAACAGCTGCTCGCGTATAGCGTGTTCTAACAATGATATTGTAACTTTAATATTTATTGCACTTGATAGCAGGACGATTTAATTGCAGCCAGAACAAGCCCGTCGCGCGGCTCGCACTGCGTTATGCAGTGTACAGTGTGCAATGTGCCTGCGCCGCGCCAACACATCGACCACAATGCAAATACGAATTAAAAAGACGAAATTTCATGCATAAATTAAATTTATTCAAAAGCTACAATCTACGTAAAGACTTTAAACAAGCAGAACTTAATTAACTTGACGCCATTGTAGCCCAGAACGTAAAGTGTATAATTAAACCCTTCACGTAAACGCTTTGGTTAATATGTTTAAGCGTCGGTATTGCTTTAGGAGACCTAAACTCTCCTATGAGAATAAACAAGGAGTGGAGGCAGCGCGGCGCTGGACGAGGCTTGCCGCACAAATGAATTAGTGGTGTGACCCCCACGAGCCTCACAAGCGGGCGGCAGTGGGCCCCCGAGCAGGCCGCGGCGCGCCGCCCCGTGCGGGAGGCATGTTGCGATTAAAATATAATTAGGCGCTCGGCAATTGTTTCGCCATCGAGCCAGGTGGCGCGGCTCAGGCGGCTAGGTAAATTAAATAGCCGTATAGGGTTTCCAATTACGACCGCCGGCGGCCGCGGAAAACACGCTTATTGCCTAATAATAGAACGGGGGAGCAATATGAGGATCTTGTGCGGTTGATTAATTATTTCACGCGGTGTACCGTTAAAAAATGTAACGAACGGGGCGAGTGGTGGCCACCAGCTAGATAAAGTAGGGACACGGTACCGGACGATATTCAAGTAATGCCATATTAATTAGAATCGGTGAGACAGTGCCACGCGACTAATAAATCACGTTCGCCCACCGCGGCACCGCGCACCTACTTTCTGTATTAATGAATTCAAACGGGTCGCGATAATTGCGTACCTAATTACGAGCGGACGGAACTGTCTAATTTATCACTGTCGGATTATGAATTAGGAATGGCGTTAATTAAACATGTATAGCTTTGTGTAGGTGACGTATTACCTATCCCCCGATACAATAACATTGTCTTGTTGCGAGGACTAGCAAACAATTAATATCACAAATGTAAGTACTCCTCAGTGTAATACGTAATTCTGCTCGATACAACCGGAATCATCTAAAACACAAATTCAACCATTTTCATTTATGGATTAATTAATTAAAACAGTTTCGCAATTAATTAACGGTGTGCAATAAAATTTGTAATTTCAATTATGTAGATTTGCGTAGTATATTTCCGTCTAAGCGAATTTATGCCCTATAAAATGATCATTAGCAGTGGTAATGGCGAGGTGCATTTTCTCGGGGTCAAGGGCACGGGGGTCGGCGCTCGACCCCGGCTGCAGTCCGTAATGACCGAAACCTGATATGCCCTGGGTTGGAAGCAACGATTCTTATTCTACATTAAACAATGAAAAGTTAAACTAAACTCTACGAGTTATACTGTTATTAAACTTTGACAGTTTTATGGTGTACATTTCTTAGAAATGTGAGTTATTTTTTAAGCCACTTCGAAGTCTCAGGTTAATAAATTCGCAGTAATATTAGCAGTATTAATGTTTTAAGGTTGTCAAACTTGCATTACGTTTAGCGGATGTTCGCAATAAATACAAAATATCCTATATTCGAACGGTAATCATACAAGGCGAATACTATTTAGGTTTACAACAGGCGTTCGTCGTAAAACCACTGATACGGAACAAATTTTATGACGAATACGAACAAATTTTGTAAGCAAATTTTTTATGTTTACCTTTGTTATTTCGATGCATATTGTAGCATTTTCATATCGTTTTGTACGGTAGTGCTATAGCGGAAAATATTGCCAACGGTAACATCATTTTGATGACCGAGGCTTTGCGAGAAAATAGATGGAATGGATGAATTGAATTGACAATTGGGCATGCAATCATAAATATTATATTGTTTTCCGGTTTTGAAATGGATAACGTTTGTTAATAAGTTTAATGTAAGTACAATTTTTTATGGAAAAACTTAATTCTTGCCTCAATACCAACGACAGTAATAAAAAGAACCAAATCTCATAAATAGCAGACTGCTATAAAAATCTTACACAAATAACAACAAACTTTAAAAAGCTTTAACATATTACAGACAAAAGCACCACGTATAATTCTAAAACACAGGAACGAAAATAACCAGCAAACTGCAACCTTTTTTTCTACACTTTTATTTCGAAACGGGCAATAAACGTTCAGTGTAGTGCCTTTAAGAAATTAAGTTTGTATATGTCCAATTTAATATCGAGTATTGAATAGAAAACGCTTGTACGGGTACAATGGCCCATCGGCATTCCATTAACTAGTTGAGCAAACACAGGGACGCGTTCGGGCACTAACTCAATACAAAACGATTCCTAGCGAGCGATACCCGCACATTTGGGACATTCCTATTCGATTGTAACCACTGTTTATATTGGCGGGCGGGCGACAGTCCCGCCGGCAGACTTTCGCGAGACAATGCAAGACTGGGCCTAAATAATTTAATAGTTGTAGGTTCAGTCGAGCGCTCGGCAAACAGTTCGGCTTGTCGCCGCTGTCTATCGGTCCGACCGAGTAGGAGGGAGCTCTCATTGGATACCAATATTAATCCTCTTAAGGTTCTGTTCTAAATATAACACTGTTTGTAGTCCCAGTCAAAATAATACGTTTGTAGTTGTGCGGAAACACTGTTTACGGTTTCGCTAGAAATGTATTTTTGCACGGTTCTTGAAAGATGTTATAACATCCGCTGTATAAACTACGTTTAGAGTAAATTATATAATTTCAGCTATCGTAAATATTAACTACGTTGCAAATATAAAATGATCTAACGTATTAAACTTTACATAAAAACAATAATACAATTAAGACACCAAAGCGGACACAATTTGTCAAATACGTGATTGCAATAAATACGCGAAGGGCGTAAAGGTATGGTAAGGTAAGATAGAAGAGTGATAGTGAGCGTTTGGATAAGGCGGGCGGTAATAAATTAGGGCGGGCGGCGGCATGCAGGGCGGGCGGGGTGGCGGCGGATCGCGTGCGCCGCGGCCGTTTGTCGCGTGGCGTGCGCGCGCGCTCATTGCTTATTCATGCGGCCGAGGCACGCACCACCAAAGCACTGACAGAGCGAAGACAGAAGACTCTTGTCAATCATATATTTATATTAACGTATATTTTCAGTAGTATTGTCTAATTATTGACATTGGGCTATCTTTACCTCTACGTAGTTTAGTGGGTAAGATTTTGGCGTTGTTCAGTTTTGTAATAGGGACGCGAATATGAGAAAATTATAACTTCAACTAATTGATTCGTTAATAAAGTTTGCTTCTCTAGTATGCTAGCCAATCACAAAAGTGCATTTTTAAAATAATTTTTGTTTAGAAAAACTGACTTATATTTACATAATCAGTGCAATTTGCTCCAAGAAGTTACAGACAGTTACAAATTGTTAGAGCCATTTCATGATATGTAATAACAACCTCTGTTCTTGCCAGGATTTTGGCGTGAGCCTATGTTATTCGTATCGAAATTCTAACATGATTCATTCCAACACATAACTCAATAGCCGTGCATTAACGAAACCTACTGACAAACATTGCCTTCAACGCGAGTCATTATTGCGCTCTCATCACACCGATGTCTTCATAATGCGATTCTGTTTGTTTATTCTTCTGTTTGTAGTGCATTAAATGTTTCGCAATTAAACGCTTGTTTTAGAATTGTTAATTTGTGATGTATTATTTTTGGGTTAATGCTGATTGATACAGATTTATTTAATTAACATTGATATATCACGGAGCTGCGAAAATGTTACTAGTCCTGGTATTAATGTGGGTATAAATGGGAAGGGAACATTCTACGTTGAAATTATGATTGGCCAGCGCGTTTTTATTAGTATGTCGGAGTATGAAAACTCTTTCTACAATACCTAATAGATGTGAATACAAATCGATCAGGTTATAAAATTACAATAATGTAACTGTGTATGTACGTCAAAGGAATTCGCATAATTCTCGATAACGAGTGTTCAAGTCGGTTTCTTACTTCAAAGCTACCGTTTCAGTTACAGTTTATTATTAATAAAATTTGGTCGGGTTGTCGGACGGGCGCGGAGGCGGCGGCGGGCGCGGGCGCGGGCGCGGCGGGTAACGAGCGAGGTCCGCTCTCGTTATCGGCGGCCCGGCCGGTCAGCGCCGCGGAAAATTCGCCCGAAACTGACGCGCGTGAAAATTTAATGAACGGCCGGACGCTAGTTAACTAAAAGGTAAAGTGCACCCTCTTGACGTGTTCGGTAAATATTAATAGTGAGTGTGCTAGCGTGAGCCATTAAAAATGCACGACTCCGCGGACACGGCGCTCCGTCCGTCCGCGCCGCGGTCGCCGCCGTGCCTACGTTCATTAGCCTTTTTACCGCCGCGGCTCTCCTCCAAATTAACTTCACTTTATAATTTTCAACTCTCGATTATCTGACGCGAATGTCTTTTTTCACGAGCTCGCGTTGCTATCGAATTCGTCCCATAAAACTGCATCCAATATCGAACTTCGTGTTATTCCGTCTGTGCATGGGCCGCGAACACTTTCCGAGAACAAGTTTTACTATCCGAGCCGTTTTAAACTCTTACGGACGCTATTAAGGATAATAGAAACTGTCTAACTGGAACGATGAGTCAAGGAATTATATCCGCGACTGGAATGATCTAAGTTTGACTTTTATGTCGATTTCAGTTGTTAGACGACGGCGCAGTTGTTTGTGCCGTTCGCAAAGTATCGGAAGGTGTCGCGTCGTGTTAGAGCGGGGCGGACGGGGCACGGCACAGTATATCTGTTACGCAGTAATGAGGATCGTTAATTATGTATCGCTAGGTGCGTAAGCTTTTCAATTCGGCACAGTATCGCGGGCTCTCGCGAACGAGGTCAAGGGTTCGCGACTCTCTCAACCCTGAGGGGCTGCTGCCAAATTAATGAGGCACTCCTTTGTAATAAAGAAATAACAAGAATTGCGCACGCGAGCCTGCGCCACCGACTTCGATGTCATTAAAGGCGTCGCGAAATCTTGAAGCGACTCGTTACCGCGCCTCGCCTAAACAACTGACTTTTCATCAACATTCCAAAATGTGTCCTTAAATTACGCGACTCCGGCGGGGCACGGTGTGACGTTTCCAACAGAATCCGTAATGCAAAAATGAAACATATATCTACGGGGCGACAGATACTAAAATGTAGACATGTTAGATGTTATATAGTCTCAATTGAGTTCAATTACCGCCGGCCGACACATAAAACTTTAAAGCGAGTACACAATCTTGTGACGTTTCATATTACCGGCGCAGACGGGGTAGATTAGAGCGGGGGTTGCGCCAGTCCCGGCGGCCTGCGGGCACGGGTTTCTAAGTCCGGGCTAATTGGATGAGCCGCCAGGCCAGCCCAATTAGCGGCACCGTTGTGATTCATTTTAATCGGGCGCCCTTATCAGTGCACCACTCCGCTCTAGTGTACTCCTAACTTTAAATTACACTGAACGTATACACGCGTTGTTATATCAACATATCACGTTTCTCTTTTGTTTCCATATTGTGAACACTAGCGCGACTGATATTGTTTTATAGAAAAATGTACGTTATTGAAATCACAAAATTTGGTTTTTGCAGTTTTTGTTAATTGAATATTTTCTACATATTTTTGTGAAAAAAGCAATTAATCGAAACGTGTTAATTTCGGATTTTTTCACATACGATTGCTATTTTAATAATAGGAACACGAGTGTCTTAATTATAAAATAGTTGTATATTAAAATACCATATAACACTACGGTGATATGTTGTTACACAATATTAAAGAAAATAAAAGTGGATTACTTAATGTATGTTATATTTGTATGCCGGCCGTGTCTAATTGTTGTAAGGTCGTCTCAGATTGCACTTGTGGGCTATTTGAACAGTTGATTGTGCGCGAGTCTGCATATTAATTAGTTATATGAAGTTACTTTTAAAGGAATCCTTTGTACCTATACGTTCATTTTATGCAATTAAAGAATTCATGTTGCGTGTTAGCGAAAGGTTGTTTTGCAATTAATTGTTATAGCTTATATATGAGTCATAGATTTTTATATATCATAAATAATACAAAACTTCATAAACCTACTGATAATCATTTTCATTCTGAGGAAGAGTGCACAACATTCCGTAACAATTCCGTAAATAACACGCGGGGCAGTAGGGCGAGTCAGTCGACTGGGGCGCCGCGCCGCGCCGGACCCGGCTCTGTTCCCGCGCGGGTGCGACGCGCCGAGGTGCGTAACCGCGCCGCCCAGCGCCGATAACATCAAAACCCCGCCAAGACTCCACTTAATTATTTTATTTTCACAAAATGGAACACTGCAATTACTTAAAATAACATTAAACTAAGTGTAATCAAACTTAATGTACATATTTAGTAAATTACACAACGCAAATCTCGCTTTCCATTTATTTGCAGTTTTTTTTATTAATGAAAAAGCAACGGAAGCGGAGCAATTTACGTGATAGTTTTCGGATATAAAAAGAGTATTCGTGTTCATTACGCAAATGACACTAAAATGATGATAGTGATAGATTTATTAAAAATATTGGAACACACGTGAAATCCTCGATGTTTTTTTTTCATCAAGCGAAATGCATTCGATCGTGGTGTATCAAGCAGACGAACACGTCCATTAGAGGCGCAAGTTTACAAAACACAACGGGCGGGCGGCGGGCGGCGAGGCTGCGAGCGCGAGAGCCCGTGCGAGCGGGACGACGACACAAACCACTTCCGCAATGAGATGGCGCACTTCCTGTGATTGAGGGCCGCAAGCCCGACACCCTGGCGGCTCCTCCGCTCCTCGAGCGACGGTCACTGTGACCACCGCCTAACCCTCGCGCAACTCTTTTGTATAACTTTACCAAATATCAAATTAGCCTGATGTAATTAGAGTAAATAAGTTTACTTGTTTGGCCATGCGTTTGTTGACTCTATGCGACGGCTAAACGAATTGTTTTGAATGGGTGCTTTAACAACTTGTTGGTTTTGAGTATGTTATAAATGTATGAAAGGGATATTCATTTAAATATTTATACGACATAATGTAAGTATACGTTAGTTTTCTAGCCGATATCATATAAAAATTATATATAAGAACTTTTGCAAATTTTGATGTATTTATGAGGAAGGTTAACATTATTTTGCACATGTTCAGGAAGGTTACTTTTGGAGGCTATAAATGTATTAATGGTGGTGGGTTTATCATAACCCAGATTTGGACTAACTTTACATCAAGCTGCCACCATGTGTATACTTTTGTGTATCACGCGTGTTTGTTATATTATTTTAGAAGGGAATGCCGTTTAATTTTTTTTTAAGAAACGGCGACGTACTGACAAATTATCTTACTTAACGATATTTAGTAACAACTATTCATGGACATTCCTAGACGAATCGTAGAAATTGGTGACTAAGAAAAATTTAAATAACGAAAAGATTTTTTGGTATGTTAAAATCTTTAAAAAGTTTTTACATTACCGAATTATTGATATAATTAAGTCAAAGTACATGCGCCAGTGTTAGTGAACCGGCGCAGTCTGAAGCTCATTGTGTAATTTCCAGTGCATCCCGTTCCCATCTCTCTCGCTCAGCTAAGTAATGACTTAGATCCATTCCCGGATAAATAGCAAATTGAATGTGTGCCCCTCGGTACGGTATCGCACGCGGCCACCCCGCCCGGCGCCGAGTGCGATACAACAAACACCCAGCCACTACTCCTACCCACTCGCCGCTCCTGCACTATGCACATAACCGATATTCCGATCATCCCTCACATCCTCAACACAATTAACGCCGAATCCCATCAATTATCAAACCAAAATAAGTTTACTTTCGGCCTGATTAAATTAGCCAATTTAATGTGGACCGAAACAACTCCGACGCGCGGCATTAAAACGGAAAAACCGGTAATTTCGGACGCCGGCGAGCACAGTTAAAACTATGTTTTAAAACTAATTCCCAGACGAGTACGGCGCGTCGATAACCTTCTATTTACAATGTTTTTCGTTGGTCGTATTTTTTGGCTCGTTTTACGGACGGGAATATGAAAAGTTTGGGGAAGCTCTCGCGGAGAGGCGTAAAGGCGGTTTACGACGCGTCTTCGAGTTGAATGCGCCACATGTTCGCGTATACCGTTGAATACAACGCGGTATAACCGCATTACACGTGCTATGACCTGACCATGAAAATTTTAAACGTCTCGTTTGAAACTAACAGGCCGGCGCGGCGGATAGTGGCTCGTTCACACTGCACTGCTCTCTGCTCACTACGCCGTGGTGAAATGGCAGAATAATGCACGAGCTTCCTTAACACACAAATATTCCACGGTTTTGTATAACAAACATAAAAGCCTTTAAACGTCGTCAGTGCAATACGCCAGAGGCCAGCTGCAAAAACACTCCCGCTCGAAACACAAAGAGACATCTTTATAAATTCTCTATTAAGTTTTGGATACGAGTTTCAATGAACACAAATTCCTAGAGTGTGTCCAATAAAGGACGGCGTGCAGCCGCGTTAGGAGGCCATAAACGAACGTATTATCCATGTAAGGCGGAATAGCCGTTGCACAATTAATTGTTTCATTTTGGGAAACAATTCCCTCTCCTCATTCAATTAAGAGCGGCGACTGAGGGGTGTGGGGGTGCGGTGGGGGGTCGCCCGGAGTACCGCCCGCTCATGAGACGGACGTATTAATAGCGCCTGCAATATTGATATACTCGTATCGTATGCTACGTACGGCTTCGAATACGATATTGTTTGTTAGTCAATTCGATTTGTGTCGATCATAAATCTTGCGCCTTATGTTGAGTTTGGAGTTGATTGAGTTCGCATGGAGTACGCAAGAAAAGGGAGTGATTGTTTCATATGACGGGTGAGGTCACGCGTGGGCCGCCCGTCGCCCGACCACGCAACACGCCGCCACCACGCCACGCGACTGTCTATGTTCCTTTTGTAAAACTCTTAATTAACATTTCTTAATGAATAATTGATCAGCACGAGACGCGACTCGCGAGGTACGGAGAGGTGAAGCCGTACGGCTCAGGTGATGCCGAAGCGGGACTCAATTAGCAAAAACACACAGAATTAAGAGAGACAAACATGTCGGGACACATGAAGGCGCGCCCTCCTCAATCCGAATTTTATATTGCGCCATTCATTATTCATCGTGTTTGTCAAGAAAATTACTGTGGACCTTTTAATATAACTTCCCGAGTCGCACAAACGGAGCTACAAAATGGAGTTGTGAACAAGTTTGCTTCAAGTCGCGACTTAACCTTGGCGATTAGTGCCCGCGTGTCGAGCCGCCAAACAAATTTAATTTGGTTCTTTAATAATGCGGATCATTGCACGGTCGGCATTAGCCTGCGAGCGAGATTAATTAAGTTACGCGTTCAAATTAATAATTAAAATATGATTACGATTATGAAAATCGAAATACGTTAATTCGCCGTCTGCCACGGTTTCTGTTCTGTAGGTATTTAATTTAAAAGATAGCGGCGCGAGCGTGGCAACTCGCTGGGTGCTTTCAAATCAGCGGTGTTGGCTGAAGATTCGAGAGCAATCTGTTAGATTGGTTCATTAAGGCCTCCATTAGTGAAGTAATGAGTCGCGATGCACGCCGAGCCGGATGCCACGTAGACGAGCGTCCGACAGCGTGACGGAAAACAATTGGCACATGAAAAAATCACTTAGCGTTATCACGTCGGCACAATATAATTAGCCCCGCATACCACGACGGCAAAATTTCTTTTTCATTATATTCCGTCGTCATATTCCGATGAAGGTAACGCAAAAAGCCAAATAACATTTTCGTCTTTACATTAACGTTATCAGTAATTGCGCGGAAATGTATGTTTTTAAATATTTGCATTATCATTAGCTTAAATACAGATTGACGTTTTTGATGAGAGCCGCGAGCGGCGTTTCGACGCCGGTGTGTGCGAATAGTGACGTTTAAGGCGAAAATTAGCTGCAGCTTGGTGTGGAGGATTTCGAGTATGAATGCAGGTCGGGTGGTGTCCATTAGCCTAATTGGAGACGCGGATTGCGGTAGCGACGGCACCTACGACACGCCCTTTGTTACCAGCCACACTAAATTTGACTGCTGTGTGGAACAATCTAGATGTTTCGCATTGATAATTCTGCCTGGCGGTAATTAAATATTATTTATTTTTTATTAGCTTTGTATGTAATATTCTGACTACTAAACGGATTGACGTGTAAAATGTATGGACTTATTTAAAATTATAAATCGTATAATATAATTCATTTGGCAAAATTATTAAAGAATTTGATATTTTTGTACTCACTAAAAACTTAATATAAATATTACTAGCTTCAAGACCTAACAAATTTATTTGTTCTGGACTGTATTTTTTTTTAAATATAATAGAATAAAAAAAAATCTTATTACTTTTTGCTCATATAGAGAAAACTAAACATACAATGCAATGGTTTGAAGAGCAAGTCACTTGCACCACAAGTCTTGTCCGTCCATTAGCAATATCAAACCACACAAAACTAATTAATTACAAAGTACTGCATCAGTCACTTTAAGACCTTGGACGTTAAGTCGCATATTGCTTAGTTATTACACGGGTCACAAAGTCTGTCAAATAAAGCTTGCACATTGCTACTTAACGACAGATATAGCGGTAGTATCTACCCAGAAGACCTTACATATATGGATATCTATCAAGTACGTAATCTAATTGGGGTAATATATTTATATCTACGGAGCTTAATTAGTGGCATTTCGTAACTATATAAATATTTAATTAAATTAAATTTATTCACGTATACCAGGAAACGCTATATATATATATAATATCAGCCCTGTATTATATACTTGCCCACTGCTGAGCACGGGCCTCCTCTACTACTGAGAGGGATTAGGCCTTAGTCCACCACGCTGGCCTAGTGCGGATTGGTAGACTTCACACACCTTCGAAATTCCTATAGAGGAACTTCTCAGATGTGCAGGTTTCCTCACGATGTTTTCCTTCACCGTTAAAGCGAACGATAAATTCACACAGAATACACACATGATTTTAGAAAAGTCAGAGGTGTGTGCCCTTGGGATTTGAACCTGCGGACATTCGTCTCGGCAGACCGTTCCATACCCAACTAGGCTATCGTCGCTTTTCCAGGAAACGCTAATTGTTGTCAATTATAACTATGAAGTAATTATTTGTACCGCATAAATCTGACATAATATATTAATTTTAAACATTATCAAAGGATACAGAATGATATTATCATTTATATATTTAGCACCTTTAATTTTGTTTTATAGTAGCCAATAATAAATGTTTTTTTTTCATTGCTTTCCACTATTGATACAAACACGGCAATCCTTTTAGCGAGCGTGAAAAACTACGGCAGAGAAGTCAGCGTCTCGCGCGTCCCGCGTCCCGCCGCGCCGCGGTCCGCGAGCCAGGTGCCTCGCCGTGCGGCTTCCACGCTAAATGTATTGTCGTGTACCGCGCCTGATGTGGTCCAAACTAAACCCCAACTACTTAATTGAAAACCCTAATATAGAATCCAAATACACGATATCCCTTTCGATCCGCACATTGAAGGTGCTTCAATTCGTGCTATCATTTTACATAATGGAATACGACTGCCGAAATTCATCTCTAAATTAAATACGTCTCACGAACTAGAGCCTTGGAATCATTCTAAATTAATTCAAATCATCGGTAATAAACGTCTGCGCCACCGCTGCACCATCTTCTGGGAGCGAAGAATACGACAAAATGTTCCAAGTTTCTTCAAGCAATCAAGGCTTAATACCGTAGTGAAGTTTCAAGTTGGGAAATTATAGGGCGCGGGGCGAGGCAAGCGCGGGGCGGACGACCGCCGCGTGTCATCTCGTAACATCAAAAATGCATTTAAATTCTGCGCAATAAAAAACAGCGGCTGGAAGTTTTGCAGCGGCCCGGGGATTGAGACGGTTGCCTCTGTGCACTGTGCTCTGTACCGCACTATACTATTCAGACCGGTTCCTACTTTACAATTTGTTGCTTCTTTATTAATATTCTTTTGTGAAATATATGTGTAAAGTAAACTAAAAAACTCAGCGGGGGTGGACAGTTACGCCGCAATTGCTTTAATATTATTAGTCGTGCTGCGGTGGAAGTTTGACCTTTAAGACCGTAATGTGCTTTAAAAATCCCAATGAAAGTATGGACGTAGAGAAAAGAACTAAATTTGTAGAGAAGCATTAAATATCACTAATTATTTTTAGAATGTAAGTTTCACAGGCGTTTATCTGTCTTTTAAAGTGTGTATTTATATGTACATAATTAAATAAATCAAGCAAATAAGTTAACAAATACAGTAGATTTCGTCGTGATTAAGGCCTTAATAGCAGCATAGCATGTGATTACAGCGGCCGCTGGTAGATAATTGTAAATACACAAAGTAACAGTAATGCAGGAATTCTTTAATTAGACATGAAACAACACGGCTAGAACAATCAACTGAATACCACTCAACGAATTACAAAGCGATTCAATTATGTTGGTAACTAATAAGCCACTTTATTGTACACGTGATATACGACAATTTAACAGGAAATTAAAGTTGGCACCGCAAACCACGGACGTCATTTCGCAATAGTTTGTCCAATTTATCAGTGCCGAGAGTCGTTCGGAAATAATCGTAATCGAAGCGAGCACTGCGCCGAACAATATGGACCGATGGCGGCCTCTCTAATTGGCCCTTACCTGGAGCGCACTCGAGAATGATAAAGCCCCCATTAGCCGCCCTATTATTTACCTACTCGTCATTAGCGTAGACTTCATTAGGATAACGAGATAACGGGCCCGGCCTCGAGTACGCCCGTGCGGTATTTTTGGTGTTTTTGAACGATTCAAAGTACTACCGGGAATCGGGCCATGGACGGGCCGACAGCTCAAAGACAATTGATTTCTGGGTATTCTATGCGCTATTCAAACAAGTGAATTCGAGCTAATAATGATGTGCAAATGAGCCCGGGAGACCACCCCAGCATCACATTATGTTCCATGTTATTAAGATCGATATCGAGGTTGGCGGGAAAAATTGATGTTGCATCGAACCCGGTGCGGTTCTACAAAAAACATACCGAATTTATTGTTAATTATAAAACTCCAGCGTCGAACATTAACGCTGAGATGCGATGCCGCGATAACCGCACGTCTATTTATTTATTATTTAGATATCGGCCGGCGCGGTCACGATTCCATATTGTTTCGTTGTAATGGCATTAATGACCTCGGTTTAAAGTTGAAGTGTTAATTTGATTTAAAATTATGTACGCGATTATAATCTCACGTTCAACTTTCGCCCTAAAGCTTTAATTGCGGCGGTTGATCCCCGATGGAGCGGCCGTGATATGGTCGGTTCGCGTCGGTAATAATATCGCCCGCCGCACCGCTCCCCGCCGCGCCGATGCTAATAAAACCTGCACGTAAACCACATCGGACAGTAAACTTCGAAATAATGCAGCTTAATGCACCAGTTGACATTATAAAAGTTAGATTTAATATTTTTTATTCATTCACTGTGCCTTGTGCTTCGGTATATGCGCACTGTTTTGCGTGTGCGCTGTGACGAATTATGCAAATTGTCTGCAATAAACGATAAGAACTAATTACTCAGTCGGCGTGAGTTAATTAATTATTTATTATATTTACTTATAAATACCGACTTCCTACTACTTTATAACTATTTCTAAGAAATTGCAAATTTAAAATAATTCGTATTTTATCTAATTAACGATTATTTTATGGAAGTGCATTAAGATAAAATGGTTAATAAATAACGAACATTTTACGATTGTATATTAAATTTCCAATAAGTGGTCGCTCACTAAAAGCGCGAAGATCACGTAATGAGGAGTATAGGTGGCTGTCACCACGGTAACTTCGGTAGTTAGTTCGCGAATTTAGCTTGTTTTTGAAAGAATATGCTTCCAAATTGACCCTATATAAATATTTAAAATTATGTTTCTGGAGTTTGGTTTTTAAACCAAACGAGTTTTCCGTCACTTTTTCGGTGTGTTTTTGTATTCATTTTGTTATATTTAAACCATAGCAAATCTCAAAAATCGCATCACACCTATCAACAACTAACTAACGAGATAGAAAAATGATTACATACGAAATAAAAACATATATTAGCCGATGAAGAAATACAGGTCGAACGAAATATGAGCTAACGAAGTGGGAGAGGCCCGGGGCGTCCGTCGGCCAGCGACTAGCGAACGTTTGCGGAGTGAGTTACGGACGGGGCTCCTCGTAAACGTCACATTAATTAGCATGCCCGCTAATGAGGAGTTATGGCGCTCTAATGAGAGGACTTGTACGCGACGTATTTATTAACGTTCGCCCGACGATTATATCGGCGTGCCATTCGCACGCCATCGCCGCGCTCGCATCACGACGCTAGGAAGTGCTAATGCGACAGATTTACACCCGCCATCAATTAAACTTTCCAACAGTTTCGATATATTTTCATAATTTTCGATAAGATTGAAATGTATTGGGAGATGCGCGAGCGTAATACACTTTATAATATTATAATATACTCAGGCCTTTTTTGGCGGCACGATAATTCTCGAAGTTGAAAGTCCATAATTTTTGTACCGACCCGACCCCCTTGTCGTACTTTATAATAGCATTTTTTTCGATATTTTCAAAATTTCCTTTGGGGGCACTGCGTGTGTATATACTAATATAGTTCATTAATGGTATAGACAAATATGTATTATGTGTACCGCGTGTCTCTACCCCTTACAGGAATAGTAGAGCCAAAGAAAGAGAGGGAGAGAGAGAGAAAATTTTCCTGAGAAAATTATCTTAATTCATTAGGCAATTCCGTTAAGGAATTGCATATACCGCAACACGGTAGTTTCCTATGTTTGATTTTGTACACTATTTTAAAATAACGGGAAAAGAAATTATTCTGTGAAATAAGCCACAAAAATTATTGAAAAATGAAGCAGTTTTTCATATTTCAAATATTGTTCTGTGGAAATGTTGGAGTGTGGCAGGGTTATCGCTCTTTTTCTTTCTCACGCGCGCAGTGTCATGGTCGGTGACACTCGGTTACGTCAAACTTTACTATTATTTTTATTTGACAACCACCACTTCTACCAAGTTTCAAACCTTTATAACTGCTTTATTATCGCATGGATTTTGAAAAATATTTTTCCATTAGATTTTGTATCACATACATTTATGATAAATGTATTTAAAAAAAAGTGAACAACCCTATAACCCAATCGACATTAATAAAACTGATATATTTGTACCTCAAACATTAATAAAGCCATACCACACGGCACATTCTAGATTTAGATAAGTGTGAATCGATGTTATACAATACCGCGAGAAAGAACAAAGCGTGCATTACCCCACAAAAGGAGAGCGAAAAAGACGTTAATAATATTCGTCAAAGCACTTTGGTTACATTAAATCAATTTGCCCTTTCCGCGCGGTAAGTAGCGAACGGTGTAATTGATAAGTTGAAACCCTTGTACCGAGCAGGCTACAGTTTGGCACTGCCAACATTCTGGCTGAGTTTCCGTGTCACGTGCGGTATCGCGTCTTTCTTCTCTTTCTTTATACAAATGAATGTTTCATTCGAATGTGTTCATTGTGTTCATTTTGTGTTGGTAATACCATCTCTTAGTCTGCTGGTGGGAGTTTGTGAAAATTCTGTCTATTTTTTTTATTGTGACTATACTCGTATTATCAAGCTATAAGTAATACATTAATTTGATATAGTTTAAAAGTTATTATTGAGTTCCATTGTATACCTCTATACACACCTTAGTTGATTTATATAAGCTATATAATATATTCGCATTCAAGTTTAATACCAGCAAGCATAGCTTTCTTTAAAATTTGCAGACGCAGTCATACTAAGGAAACTAATACATACGACTTTTAAAATTAGAATGTCATCGATATTCCGAGTATGATCACTTAATAGAAAGTTTATAACAAGCATCCGTAGCGGAAGTAAGTTTATTGCATTAATAATTTTAATCTGAGAAGACAGCCACCTTTGTGGACTATGAAAGGGATGCTCCATAAAGGAGTGCACCGGAACAGATCGCACGACAATATCCTAATTCACTCGCGCGAATGTAATCCATTAGTGTCCCCCCTTCATAGGGCGCCCCCTCCCCCGGCCCCGGGCGGCACTCGCCGTAACCGTCTGTCATTCATAAACCTCCATATCATTTGTATTGGCACATGTTTCATATGACTAATGGATGGAGACATTAAATATAAAAACGACGACCTTATTACTGTGAATATGCCGGCGTGAAAGGGAATTTTAAATTGTTTAATTGTTTTCTTTGGTGATTAAGGATTTACTTCAAATGCATCATTTTAGATATTCCGTTATTATCATCATTAGATCTACATATGAGGTCCAGAGCTAACGAGTTTTGAGTTAAAGTAAGAACTTGATTACTCAGATAATTATTTTACCTATGGAAGATGAAGAAACGCAAGAGAACCCTAGCCCCTTTCTATAAAAAGCTACGTCCTCCTATTTTTATTAGCCGGCGCCAATACTCGCACACTCTATTAATAATCAATTATAGACTTAGGTAATTTTAGAAGGTTCTATAATATTTTAAGTTGGGTTTCTATTATTACATTATTTTCCTCAACATCCTAGAACTTCCCAGAGGTTTACTGTAGAGAAGATGCAGTTTTTCTAGGAATACTAATTCAGAAGTTTAAATGGTATAAAATATTTCAATATCCTAATTGTCAAAAATACTGTAATAAATTACAGTTTAACATTTGAGCCATAGAATATTTTTACAGGAAACTCTTAATTATTAATTACTCAGTAACAAGAAATTATAATGGACTAAATAAATTAAGAGTGAGAAAAAAAACACATTTTACGTGTTTGAAATACAAGATAACTCACTTAAATGCATATGCACCTATTAATATTCAAAAGATATTAAAGTGTATAATTAAATAAAATTCAACAAAAACTCCAAGTTGTTTTTATTATAAATTAAATACATGAATAACGAGGAACCCGTTTCACGGGTCGGAATACCGATGACATCAAACCACATTAACTTGCTAATAGATGGGGTGGTGTAAAAAAATTATATATGATGTTTGAAAATTTATTTGTAACACAGAATAGATTTTATATTTTGAAATAATCAAGGATATTTATAATAATATGTTGAGATACATAAATTATCATAAATCCAAACAACAGAGCACATTCAGATATCAGAATTTAAAAACGTACAGACGTAAAAACAAAAATACTCGCAGAATTCTCAAAATAACAGTTCCGAAACCGTCTAACGACAGTCTAACAGTAATCCATGATCGATACACGTAAATGATAAATGTGAATTGATCCTCTTTAAACGAGAAGCATGTTTAGTAAAAATAAACTTTCACAAAAATCCAGACCGAAAAAAGTATTTTGTTTAAATGTTCATCCTTTTAATGTTTGCTCTTCCCGTTGCTTTAATACACTTACATACAAACCTACAGGCTGCATGTTTTCACAAAAATTAAAGAAAGTAATCAGTGAAATTACGTCGGCTACTAAAATATGTATTCGTCATAAAAGTATGCGTCTACTTCTGTGGAGGATAAATATTCATTATGACGGATCGCCTCACGTTTTAGCGGGATTAAATGCTATTAACTACGACTCCCTGTGCTCTCAGCTGAATCAATCACGCACAGAGTATGTGAGACGACATGCTTTTATGAGATCTGTTTCTTTTTCTTTTAAGAATTTTGTTATCTTAGCTATATTTGTGGCGATATCGGCTAACGCTGGTTATTGTAGATGTTTGGTAGTCTTTAGACACAAGTTTTAATCTAAACAGTAGGATTTCTAATTAAAAGATGGGTTTTAGGTTGAGTCCTTTAAATGTGGTATATCTATAGTCAACGGGGAGCATCCCTCGTATCGTAAATATCTGGCATTACGGAGACCATCCTATAATTTCAAGTACTAGGGAATTACGGTTATCTATGCTCAGCTTATGGGAAATTAAATACGGACATCATTTTTGTTTCTAAACAAATAAAACAAACCAGCAAAATAATGGATCCATAGTCATGAAATACTCATCGCTGGTTTTCTGTTAGACGATGGCACCATTCAGTTGATACGTCCTATTTACTATACAGACAAAATTGGCAGCTTCAGCTTCTATTACATTAAAAAATGACGTTGTGGGATGTTACTAAAGCCGCGTTAATGTACAAAAGCGCTGATATGCTTGAACTGTGCGTTAGACTAATCTGTGGTGAGACGGCGATGTTATCATGTCGCCTCCTCGTCGCTCAATATGTATGAGCGCAGTAAACAGCAGCGGCAGGGGTACGGTTCATCCGGCTGAGAGCTCTCATTCGCCACTAATTAATTACTCAACTCAGTTTCAATTAAATTAACTCGATTACTAGAGATCAGAGTGACGACACGCGACGAATCGATGCCAGCCGCGATTCGATTAAGATCGTTAATACCGATCAATTTTGCTCGTTAGCTATCAATAAAGATATTAAATGTATACAGCGCAGTTCCGACGCAAATAACCTTTATTGCACTCCACATATTACCCTTTAAGGGTTTAAAACTTTAATTAAACCTAGTTAGTCACGACACGTACGTGTATATGCAACGGGATCTAATTTGTAACAAAGTTGCCGCTGTTTAGATATAAAACATGTAAATGGGGTGAAAAAATATATTTCAAACACGGAGTGACACTAAAACTAAATTGGCCACTCAAAACTAGTTGAACCGAGTTTTAAACTGCGCCCTTAGCGGCGCGGGGAGGGGGCGTTTTAATTACGACGTTTAAGTAAAAGCGACGCTGCGTCTAGCTGCCTGCATTACACAGATTCAGCCACCAAAAGCCTTCCCACTTAGCTAATGAAACATGTTCGTGTATAGTGTTTTAAGCGTCGTCACAGCCGAGAGGCCTAGCCGCGTATTGTGAGCGAGCGGAATCGAGCGGACGCAAGCGGATTCGGCGGACTCGTCTCCGCAAATCCTCATTTACTTGCATTATTTTAATGGAGCTATTGTGGTCGGATGTCCTTTGTCGCGTGCGGATGCGGATCCGGTGCGGCCTGTGGGAAATGTGCCGGTGCATAAGTGCGTCACCGACGCTGCCCTAAATTGCGCTCCCGATCCCGAATTAAATGGCAGAAAGCTCTGTTTCAATTTACCGGATTTGAATGGTCGCAGCGATTTTTGTGTCACGACCGCGCAGAACTAGGTTTATTGTACTCCAAAACAAGTAAAAAAATAGAAAAAGGAAAACAAGGTATCCATTTAACTAATTAAGTAGAGCGAAGTCGTTTCGAGGCCACGAGGCGCGTCCGCAGAGAAATCCCACAGACTCTAATAACTGGCTTCCCTAATAAGCTAAGAGGTTGTCTTACTCGTATAAAAATGCAATCGACGGAGCGAAGGCCCGGCAACGTCGTTCAAACTTTTCAAATTTTCCACCAGCCCGACGGTATTAATTTTAAATTAGAGCCAGACACGTAAATTGTCTCCACATGTGAACGACTAGCGTTAATTAAAGTTTTCTTTACACATTCTCCCATTTTATTATGCATTAAAAAGTGTGCTTACGTTAATACATCACAAAAACTTATTTCATCGTAGCTCAGGGTTTACTTCCAACTTGGTGTTACCAGTGGCTACGTCCCCGCTGATACTATACATATTATATTAATTTCGACTAGATTGCCTACATTAGTGATTGTCCATGGCTTAGTTTCGATATTTTTTAATAATACCCTGTGGAATTTTGTGTTGGATAAATATGCAAAATTAATATGAGACCTGAAACCAACAAGGTTTTAAGGAGGACTTCAGCTTAATATCTTGGAACGTTGTCTGTTGTTTTTTTAAATGAGCAACAGATGCGTAAAAATGTCGAGTCTTCAAAACATCGCAAAACTGGAAGGATTTTCATCGTATGCGCAGTTGGTTTTGTGAACACAGAGCGTCTGCCACCGCCGGCCTTGACTTACTAACAATACATGGCCATGACCATTTTAAGTTTTAAAAGAATAGATAAATGTATTCAATCTATTGTCTTTGGTTTTTTGAGATAATTCTGTGAATTTGTAGCGTAAAATGTTATTTACCATACTGTTTGTGTGGATTGCCTGTATGAGACGTTTATAGAAACCTAATTCTTCCCTTTCATATAACTGTGTTTTTAATTTTATATTTATTAACTAATTAAAGGCGTGCGATGCAACTACTAGTAACAGTGAAGTGATAAAAGATAGATTATTATAAAAATATTGGACAGTGACATTATAATTAATAATTATTGCCAAGATATTCATATATCCATATCATTTCGTGATAAGTTTCTTAAGTTTTGTTCCACAGCTAGATTTAAGACTTTGCCAATTGACATTTATTTTAGGTAGATTATATCTAGATTTTAGCCTGGACCGACCATTGTATTATTTCATATTGTACTTACTAAAAAGCCAGTCCGCGTTCTCAATTATTCATAACAGGTGTAAATAATCTTAATTGTAACGACGTGATTAATTTCTTAACTGCTTTGTAACTAAGCTAGACACGAACCTGACCCTATGAATAAATTAAATACAAATTTCTTGACATACTTAGTTTGGAGCGGATTACCTTGTGCGTAATTACAGCAATGCTTTTATTGGGGTTCCGATTGAATGCCCGTTCATTTATATATATTTAAATGAGTCTGTAGTTTACATTTATTTGAATTTATAGTAATTATTAGTAGATTATGGCAAGGTATTTGATTCTTTTCATGTAGATAACTTAAGCTGGCGAGACTTGAATATTTAAATTGAATGAACAAAACCTTAGATATAGCATCACGTGAGACAATTTTGTCTACAACTCGTAAAATTATTATTCTTCTGCACTTATCACACTTCAGTATGGGGTCGACGCAACATAGCTTTTCTACGCAATTTGCTGGTTGGATTTGGTTCAGTGTGTATTCCCACCTCATGCCAATGGCCTATAGTTCATCCAAACTGCGTAATTTGTTTTAAAAATACCTACACAAAATATTGCCCAAATTCGGAATTATACCCAGGACCGCTTATTCCACAGCCTATATTCGCTCTACTAGAAGAAGGAATTCGCGAAACGGCTCTAGAGGCGTTAAGAATTTCGGCATATTCTTTTGCTGCTCTTTTAATAATAATGACTGTTTTTTTTTGTATAAACATGGGCTTAACTATTTTCAAGGATTTCTGATTAACTTACGTATTTTAAGTGTCGTGACCAATAAATTTGAGGGACCATTTAAATTCGCAAAGTGCAATGTGCTTATTAATTGGTTACCAATAATGTAAAAGGCAATTTAAATATTAAAGTTAGAAACATTTATTAAAGTAGCATAATACATTTTATATCCTACCGATGTTATAAATGCGAAAGATTGTCTTGTATGCATGTTTGTTAGAACTAAATGACTAAACGCCTGATCGGATTTTGTTAAAATTTGTAATACTGATAGACCATACTTCTGATTAAAATATTAGTCGCTTGTTATTTCAAAGATGTGCCCAACGCATATGGTCTTACACGAGGAAGCAGCCGTGAGCAAAATTTTATTTACCAATGACAAAAATAAACGTCTGTATCCAACTAAAGTAATAATCCATTTTTTCATAGAAAAGTTAATTTCGTCACTATATTTCTTTTAACGTTAAAAAACATGACTATAATAAACCATGAATACACACATACTTTGAAATTTAAGGAGATTAAAACCGAATCTGAATTGCGCCAGTTCATCAAACCCGTATTACGCTATCTTTGTTCTTTTACAAAAGACAATGCATGACTTAATTAATCAAAATGTTTTATATTTCGAATATCAATTTCCACCTATATCAATCTACAATTTGTCAAAATATTTAATTTTAGAACAGCCATTTACAGCCATACAAAACACGATTCAATAAACAATATAAACAAAAACTACAATAATTTAGAAAATCCAGAGTCACCTTGATTCGTTTAATTGGAATGTTTTTAATTGGCACCGCTGTTAATGAGCGCTTACGACCGTATGAGTTTTTGTATAAAGTAAGAAAATAATGAGGACTATAGATTTTATCACGCTGTACGTACTTGTTAAAAGTGTATTATAATTGCTGTTACAAATTGCTTCTGTATTTGTTGTTGTGTTAATTATCTACGGTTCGCATTTGTTGGGATGTCCTGGATTTATTATGAACAGTTGCATGGAAGACCATTTCATTTTGGCGGTAATCGTATGATATGAATAAAAGTATGATAAATTGACTTTCTTCTTAATATGACACGTAACACGCGCTTAAATATAGTAAACGAAAATCTGGTTTGTTATAACTGCAACGTTTTAAATAATTTAAAGTGGTTGTAAGTTTTTAAGTGAAATCGGATGTTATAGAAACACCGTTATCTAAATCTTTAATTTAAATTTTTAATATCTTTTTTTTGCAATTATGATTCTCAATAAATGAAATTAAAATATAATTATTGGAATAATATTTATCGTTTCTTAGTACAACTAAAAGTAGCGTTTCTTGTGAAAACCACTCAATTAGAACGAGTCGAAATGTTTTTCTAACGGGAAAGCAATACCGGAACACTGTATAATAGAAACTACATTAATAAACATTATGAATATCATATATGAAATTTATCAGCCGTTGACATCTATTCGTCATGAACACGAGCATAGATTAAATTGTAATCACTATAAGAATAACCTGGAAGGTTTTTTGACATTCATAATATGATAAAATTATATTTAATATTTCCTCTTGAACAAAAATTGTTTATGTACTTATTTTTAACATATTTACTGGTTAGCAACCTTCTATTTGTATGATGGCTTTTATATCTGGATATCCACTGAGGGTGTTGGAGTGGTCGCTCATTCCGCCACTAAACGTGCCCGCCCAACTACGTACCGGCCACACCAGACATTGCCTAATCGCAGCATTCGCAATCGAATTACACTTGCAACTAACCTTCGAAGCCCTCTTAAACGCTTGTTTAGTCGAGTAGCAATTCCCACAACCTCGCCGACATTACGTATCATTTACGTATAAATCAACGTATTAGATTCTTGTTTTTTATTAAGTAATTTGAAACGTGTAATTAGAACGTTGGTGATTAGGTGCGGGAACAAATCATCGGGCGCGGGAGTCGCGACACGCACACAAGTTCGACGCCCGGCCCGCTCCCACGAAGGGCATTATTCGTTCCAATCAAACTCTTTTCATACAAAAACGTTTCAAACAATGTAAACAACTTGAAAAAAACAGATTAAATATTCTACACTCACAAATCAACCGTTATTTTATAAGTAACAGTTTCGCGCTTGTTCGAGAAATGATGAGGTTTTAAATGTGGTTATTATGCAAGTAATTTTGTGTTGCAACAAAAAATTATACTTCCTTGTAAAAAGTAGTCTTACACGAAATGAGATACATTTTTCGACATAATTGTCAAGTTTAAAATTAGAAGAAAATGAAAGGTGGAAATGCCTACGGACCGGTGTAAATGACCTTACAGAGTTACGTAACGCGCGACAACTTGGAGATTACGTGAGTGAGACATAGAGCGCCGAGTGCGGACAGTGAGTCGCCGATTTAAAACATCATAGATCCAGTTGATAATTAGTCGGGAAGTAGGGTCCAACAAAGCGCTCAACAAACAGGAGTTAGTTGAGATCGCCAAGCGTTGAAGATGTAACCTGTCCAGCGCAGTACATCAGAGCGCGAGATCAGAGGCGCTGGACTTCGCCCGCAGCCAAGCCCTTTGTGGAAAGATTCTCGAATCGAGTACGAGGGCACTTTGATGTCGAGCCCGGCAGGTAATTTGGAAAAACGTTATTTAATTAACTTTCGACAAGTCGCCGTAATCGTGTTACAAAGCCGCCGGGTGAACGGTCAAGTCTTTGAGCCGGCGGCTGGCGGCTGGCGGCCGGCGGGGGCGGTTCCGCGCCCGGACTTGATTTTTACGCCGAACATGCCCACCATAAAGGCGCTGTCATTTTCAGGTGTTTTCCAATTAACATTGTGCCTTTGGCCACGTCCGTACAAAGTAATATAAACTACCGCCTCTTTGTTATTAACTATGTCGTTTTATTAAAGGGGTAGCGGTTGTAATAGAGACTCGCTTTTTTAGCCGCCCGTAGCGAATTCAATGGCATTACTATAATTACATAGAATGTTTGTGTCACGTCACTCGTTTTGCAGTGAGCGCTCGTCGGGGAGTGGAAGTGGAAATTGTTAGTTCATTAACAAGGCTGGACAATAGTTTTATGAGTTGCCGAAATAAGTTTGGATGTGTTTAAACTTTGGAATTGGTTCGCAGTGCATTTTGTGAGAGTGCGGAGCGGCAAGTGGCGTGCGGCAAGCGAGGAGCGCCGTGAGCAAGCCGGCGAAGCGCTGGGCCGGACGAGACGAGGAGGCGCCCGCGGCGATCGGACCTCGGTCGCCACTCTCCGTCCGCCTCGACGAGATAATTAACTCGATGAACTATTCTGTTGTTCAACGAGGATTGCAATTAAAATGCTTTAAACACCTAATAAATATCATTAGCAGCGTTTGAGGCCAAGTTTGCAAACGTTTCGGCCAAGTTAGCGGTCATGTTTATAAAATGTAGCCGAGAATATTATGATGCGTTCCAAACTTGGTGTGTTCCAGTCGAGTGGCTCCCTCATATAAACAAAGCGGGTCTTTGTGTAGTGTTCAATGAACAGCTTAATTGTGTTTCTTCGCCACTTCTCTTTGCGGTATTCGCACGTCTCATAATTGAATTAATTCTTTAGAGTCCAGTTTTTCAAAAGAGTTTTGTGCGGTTTCTTTTTTACGCTCAGAACACTTATGATTCAACAAGTTTGGAAACAACAAATGGCTTGTAACAAACTATTTAATTAACCAGTTCGATTGAATGTCATAACGAATTCCAATCAATACTTTTTTTTGTAAATACTAGAAGTATCCTTTAATTTTATTTCAAATAATTCACGTGTTTAGTTTTTTTGCGGTTATGAATCGTTTTTATTTTGTTTTTAGTGTGAGCGTCAAGGTAACGTTCATGTTTCCAAGGAAATAAAGCGGGATTCTCATCATAATATTACAAATAGGTAAATATTTCATAATCTGGTGATGCTGAGTGGCCCGTCCCGCTGAACCGTTAGGTGAGTGCAAATGGTTTGCGAGAGCTCTCGGCTTCATCTCTGCTTCGCTTATGATTCCTGAATTTTTAACCAACCCGAAAGAACTTGCAGTTTGCTTTGCACGAAATACGCATTTTTTTTATATTTTTCATCTGACCATTTTAGATGTTATTCTGATAACAATGCCGATACTTATATTAGTTGTTAAAGTTAAGTCCTTTAATTAGCACATTAAAAATGTACACAAATGAATTCAAATTTTATATTATTCATTGAAAAGTTAAAAAGCTTAATGTTAGAACTAACTCGAATGTAATTTAAATATATAAAGTCGGAATCGTTTCTTACTCCAGTACGGAATACTCGACGAAGTGCAATGATATAGTGTCCTCCACAGAACTTAAATGAACTCTTGATAATCTAAACACTGCACAAAACACACTCTAAACGAATATCGTACTACTAGCGCCATCTTCCTAATTGCTGATGATATAAAATAATAAGTTGAGTTTAGTTTTTTCCTTATTACTTTGTCACGCTCTAGGTAGTTAGCAACTTTAACGCAGTTAAAGTAGTTTTTAATTAATTTTTACAAATGCTAATGTATGTATCGTTTTAAGTGTAGTTTAATGTATTCTAATGTATTTAAATGAGTTCAAGTAAGCTTATCACTTTAGGAATAATAGACGTAAATCTTTCATACTTGAGTTGTTTCGGTTGGTAGCGTTACTAACAGCATTTCGAAATTGTTTATGTGTAGTAAAAAGGTTTACTGTTTACACAAACGACCATCATTTTGTTTTAACAGATAACTGGCACTTATCATTAAATTTAATCTAAAATTAAGTACCAAGAAATCGATTAACAAATTGTCATCTACTTCGTTTGTTTCAATAACTATAACCCAGCCACAAACAATATCTAGTAAGGAAGTAATTATACATAGTAAAGATAATTTGAAAATCGGCAAAAAAATATTTCCATTTGTCTTATTTAACTTCATCCTTGGCCAATATTTTCGTCAATAAACTCACTGAGCATTCCAGAGGTTAGCTTTGAAAAGTTTGAGCCGAACAAAATTGATTGTTCCTCATATGACCTTTGTTGGTAATAGACGGGATCACGCCTAACCTTTGAGTGTAATCAACACAAGTCGCGATTACATCTTCATTAATTATTTCCTAACGTAAATTAATTACGTTAATTACAACCCGCCCGCCGGCCAAATCGAAGCTTGATTGACATTTGAAACAAATTAACCCGTGTTCCTATATGTATCAGTTACATACGTGTTTGGATCTCGATTATTCGAGATTAAGCTTTGTATTTATGTTGTTTTTTTCATGAATGATTTAAAGCAGGAAATATTTTATTATTTTTCCAAACAAACAAAATTGTCTCGTGCGATCTATACTAGAAATCTGAATAGAATTGATGCAAGTAAGTTTTAAAATGCGTAAAAAGATCTCCTAGCAATGAGCTTAGTTCTAAACGGTGAGTTAACTTAAAGAAAAAAACGCTAGCAAAATGGCGCGCTAACCGTATTTATAAAAATCTATTCTAAAATTAAGATACTCGTAGAAAAAAAGTTTTACATTATACATTAAGTTATACATCATGTTTCTACAATATGTTATTTTACTTTGGATGTTTCAAAGTTTTTATAATGTTTCATTAATTATATCATGAAAAATTGACGATTCCGTGCATCTCCTCCTTAAGTACACATTTTAATTTGCAACCAACATTATTAGATAGACACTTTAATAAGAAATATTTTGGTATATAACATTTAAAAAAAAATACTTATTATTGATTTTTTTAAGAAATTATTCGAAAATCTTTACATATTCCAGCTCTTAATTCATGCGCCGTAAAATTATGAAACGATTGCTTAAGACCATTTATTATGATGGACCATAAAAGTGAACTCAAGTGTGGCTTAAAGTATTGATTAGTCTGATCATTAGTCATACTTGATTTATAAATGAATGACTAACTATTAATTAGTAAACTTATAATAACCGATTGGACATGTTCCCTCCAAATACTGACCATATAAAGTAAGCCCAGATTGGCATAATTAATCATTGAAATTGCAAATTCTCGTTACTAAACGGTAGCTCGTTGCTCATTACGGCTTAAACTATCTATCTTCTAATGACAGAGTTTGATTTAAAAAATAATTTTGAATTCTGCCACGCCTTAATTTAGGCAATCGATTAAGGAGAATGCAATTGCATTCAATCGATTTAGGTCGATACTTGACGTTGAGTTATTAATTATTGATATAAAAGTTATTATTTTTTTTTATGCGGCATTAGTATATTTATCGCGTTCGGTGATCGATGTTACTTTTTGCGTGTCACAATTGCAACTGCTATGTTGATAATGAATGTAATTGCAATATTGGTTAGTAGCTAATTGTTTCGGACCATCGATAATATCTACCACAAATTTACAACTCCCTTCTTTTTGACTCGACGTTAACATGCAAAGGAATTCGGCGGTAAACTTACCAGTCTGTTGGTAATTAAATAAACAAAATCACGTTTTTTCATGACAAGATTATTTTTGGGTTTTATTAAGTGGTAGACATATTCACACTTGCTTATTTTCTTCTATAAAAGGATTAGAACATTTTGTCATAATTTTGACTGTATAGTGTTAATGGATCATAGATGGCCGTGGTTTCCTTATGATGGGGATGTTTAGCGCTGATTTGCGAAGGTGCAAGTAGTGAATCCTTCGGGTTATTAATTGTGGAAGCTAAATAAAGTTACGTATTACGAAACTTGTTTTATTGTATGTTTCTCTTAATTGGAGGTCCTTAAATAAATATACTGCCGTGCTAAGCTCAAAGGCGGTATCTCAAAAAAAACCTAATCTTGATTTTTATGTCGTCATATAGCTTAAAGAAATACCCATCCAATGACATTACCTAAATAACGGTATCATGTTAAGAAGTAGTTGAAATAAACCTTTGAAGAATTTCTCTAAGTTTTACATACAAAACTGTATTTACAAAACTTCGATCATCTCGAAATAAGGTTTCCCTGACATACCGCTTCGTTTAAGACAGCAGTATATATGATAGTAAATATGTACCTCCTCGTAGTCCCTGTGCGAGTGCTGCGCTGGGACAGGTGGCGCTCATTCGCGCGAGCGGCGCGGACGGCCCACCTTGCCCTTGCGCACCGGCGCCGTCGCTCCGGGCGCCGCGTTCGCGCTCTTCATCAGCTTCTGCCAATCTTGCTCGCAGACTAGGGAACCGGCGAGCATGTAATACCTGTAAATGGTGTAATTGTTATTCATGTAAAGTCTGTAGGTGAAAGAATTGTAATAAATTCTGTCTAGAACGAATAGGCCAGGACGATCAAAGAGGTACCACTATTTGGTTAACGAAGTCGAAGCCAATGTTTCTTTTGTTTCTAGTTCTTTGAACATCAAACCGAGTGTATGAAATTAAAGACTTGTCAAAAATAATTGTAATTTATAGTAGACCAATATGAGCTGTCACATTACAGGTGGAATAAAACTAGGATCTTGACCAGAGTCAAGAATAAATCAGTATAACTAAGAATATATTCGAAAATCGAATTTTCTAAGCCACCAATGTTCGCTTGGAAAAAATTTAGGGACTACTAACCTATCGCCCTGCATGAGGTGTGAGCCGCATTTGGAGCACGCGAAGCACTTTATGTGGAAGACGTGAAGCGGCTGCTGCGGTGCACTCGTCCTCATCACGAACTCGCTGGCGGGGATGGCCTGCCCGCACGCCGCGCATGCGCCCCCTGAACCGAACATTCTGGAACAATACACAAAAATTCCATCATAAATCTTTGTATTCTTCTATTTTATTCAATTTATATGCATTATCGGTCGATCAAGTTCGTTTTAAATATTACTATAATTAGGTATATGTATTTACCAAGTCCTACAAATAAACAACTATAAAAAATAGAGTAATGTTAAAAGAATTTTCAAATAAATTAAGTGTATGTTTCGATTTCAATTTAGAACGGACTATAAATCGACCCTTAAATTATTCCGGCTAAATAGCTATTATAAATAAATTATACCTACTTATAGTTCAGAACTCGTGAGAATTGGACGGGAACTAGTTTTCTATTTGCATATCTTTAATATGACTGCCTCGGTGGCGTAATTGTATTGCGTGTCCGGTACAATAGCGCTCTGAGGTCCTGGGTTCGAATCCCGGGTCGGGCAAAGTGATATTTGGGTTTTTCTGCTCAGTATCAGCCCGGAGTCTGGAATTTGTGCCCGATATGGCGATAGGCTCGCCCCCTATCACATCATGGGACGGAACATACTTGGCGAAAAGTGGGTGCCCTAGTTGCGCCTCTGCATACCCCTTCGGGGATAAATGCGTGATGTTATGTATGTATGTATCTTTAATATTTAGATTAGTAACAAACATTTCGCCTAATGATCCATACCTGTGTTTACAGATACGTCGCAAAATATATTCCTACAAATTTAGAATCGAACTATTTACACTTCCAACAAAGTCTATAGTCTGTGGAACATACTTTTACGCCACTACGTTCATAGTTATTTAATTGTTTTTATACGAAGGCATTAAATCGCAAATGCTATAAAAATCAGAAATCTTAATGTCCCGTTTCCTCTCGCTTATATCTCGGAGTTTTCGCATTCCGATCACACCTTTCGCGTCGCGAACTATTTTTTAATCTGATAAAATGGAGGCAGGATGTTAGCGCATAGTTAGATGCGTTATGGGGCATTCTATATGCCATTAGTGTTTGCACAAAAGCATCCATCGACGTCCCTGAGCATCGCCACTTTAGATATTTTAAACGACCTGCTCATTAAATGGGAATGTTTAAAATTATCATTAAAATTATTGCTATCTGGCTTGAGTGATCTTAGACGGAGGTAACAATTTTAACAAGCAAGCTTTAATCCGTTAAAATGCCACGATTATTGCTCGTTAAGCTTTGATAAATGGATAATAAAGCAAAGTAACGACATCGACTATAAATCATTTGAAAGTGTCTACTCAATTTAGTGTATAGCGACTTATAAATTTACCTAGTGGCCATAAAATTGCCTTTATAACGCTGCAAATCTATATATTTTTATTTAGTACTAATAAAAATTATTGTAATCGGAACGATATTGATTTTGAAATTTGATTTATTAATTTATTAGTAGTATTATTCGTACTGAATTGAACGGAAAATTTAATTTTTAATTACTCTTTTTATCTTCCCTAAAAAAACAAGTAGATTAGTGTTTTGAGTCCTCTAGTCGTACCCAGGCTTGACCGTTATAACCAATTGAAGGATATATGAAGAAAAAAACTAAATATGTGTGGTATTTAATCACTTTGTGCCCGAGACAAGTTACTAGACAAAGGGTTTATATATTATACAGGATTATTTTGAAATTGCTTTAATAAATGAAAACACATACTCGTTTTTACCACTGCTAACATTATGCCAAAGTCAACAAAAAATAACGAATATTTTCAGTAAAAATCGTGGTTTAATTTTTCTGATATTTGATAATTTTGTAGTTTAGTGTGAATATGGCGTGTGCGTGAGTGTATTTTTGACTGAATTAATATTTATTTTGTTTTAAACTTACACTTTTTCAGTTTACCTTATTGTGAAGATTTATTTCAAGAAGATAATGTAAGTTAATTCATTTATTAACACAATGTCAAAATGCTCCTGCATAATAGCTATTGATCGGAAACATGACATTTCAATTTCATTGGAACTTGCGAGGCTATTCGACGGTCATATGAAATAATAATTTGAATAATAAGTTATTCAAATTCTACTGAAAGAGAGAATGTTGATTATGCATCTATCAATTAAACATTGAGATACGTATAGAATGTTTTTAGCAGATTATTTTTATTATGATTTTTATGTTTACGCAAATGTTAGACATTCAAATAAAACTATTTTACGGCTTTTATCGCGGTTTTTTATATTATAATTTTCTCCCGACGTTTCGAAGATTTTACAGCCTTCATGGTTAAGGCGAACGTCGAAAAAAAAAATACGATAAGATCCTTAAAATTGTTTTATTTCGATGACATTATTGCTCTTACGTCTTTATTGGCTACATTAGCCAGCTAGCAGTAGATTAAGTCGTTGTTCAACGTATCGTGAAGTTATTTATCGGAATGGGCACCGTTTCTTTAGCGATTGAGGAGGCAATCCGTTAATATGTTTCCACGGTTATTTACTTCAATATTAATAAGTCATAAAACGGTTGCATTGGATGGTTTAAAGTCGATAAAACGTGTGAACCTTCAAGATAAGATAATGTTTGTTATGGTTAGTGTCAATTAAGTTTTATGCTCGATAAAATTAGATTAACTATTTAACAACCTGTATGTAATGTAATGTAGATTACTAAATGTAATATAAAATAAAAATCCGTAACACAATATGAAAGTTACAACTGAATTTAATTAACACACATGTCCAATTTCCCCTATGTTCCTTCACGTTGAAAATCCAATAGCGGTGGTCTCAGTAATAGCGGCATTTAATAGTTAATGAATCATTATTGCGATCGCCATTAGCGTCGCCGACGAGCCCGCATTATTTACAACTACCCTGAATATTTATTGTTGGCTAGCCAGCCGAAAATGTGCAAAAATGACAGTCGCAACTATGAACCACACACATCGACACCCGGATTTGGATTAATTAAAACCCCGTACATTGGAAACGGGTTAAAGATAAATTTTGAAAGTCTTAAAAGATAAATTCGCTTCAATCACTCGGAGCAAATAGGATTTCGTTTCATTTACTCCGGTAAGAGCGTTTTCAATTAAGGAACGCCCGACAAACAGTATCGGCGTATGAAGGTAAAATTAATTAAACCGAGCCAAGACAAACATGTACGAATCTATTTGTGTTGGACGCTCGCGGGAACATCGTGTGTTGGAGATATAACTAAGGATTACACGAGCAAAAATAGACGAAACAAACCACCGCGCTCTAATGCAATATTTAAAAACTATAGCTTCATTTTACTGACAACAACTGATATTCAAGGCATTACATTCGAAGGCTGAAAATCATGACACGTCTCAATATTTGAATATCAAATTGTAATGGAAAATTCCAGATATTGGGAATATTTTGTTTCTATTGAATTACCATTTAGATCACATAAGCTACGTACCATATAGACATTTATACTCAAATGCGTAAGAGACGAAAGAATCGTAAAAGCAATCCTAATGAGCCCTTTTCACAGTTTGAGAATTAATCTCAGTAAGATTGAATCAAGTTATAATTAATTAACATAATTAATATCAACATTATACTTAATTTCCTAAACAATTCAAAACATCGCACATTTATTCCCCGAACGGACTTAATTAAAATGTAAAGGCATTAACACACGTGAATTTGTTTTATTCACTCTGTATATTATGTTAACCGGCCGAGAAGGGTCCGCTGATAAAGGACCCGGGTACCACAACCGAGATTCGTAATTTTATTTGTGTAGTTACAAGTTTGAAGAATTTCTAATCGGAACCAACTTTAAGGTTTCCTTTCATACCGATATTAATTAACGAGTGTGTTTAGCGGGAGTTTAATAAATGTGGAAGTTTGCCGCCTCGCACAGCCTCGTTATACATAGTCGAAGTTTATTTGCCTTCATTACTTGTAAAATTGAATACGTCCCCGTGAATCCTCATTAATTTAAGATGAAGACTGTATCTTGACATGTTATTTTATTCATTAACAGAGCCTCGCCTCGTGGTGCGTGTCGACTTCGGATTGTTGTATGGAACATAATTTAAAACCTCTCAACAACCATCAAGAGGGTGAGGAAGGGAGGTTGTTGGCAGGTGAGGCTCTCTATCTATTGTTTAGATGTACTGGAGTATTGAGTGTGATCATGAACCAAGTGTTTAATTTATTGCAATGATAGACACATTTCGTAACCAAAGAAAAGGGTTTGCAAGTTCCTTCTTAATAAATAGAGATCCCTAAATACCAAATTTATCTTAATCTAAATTCTGAAGCTATTTGTTGACCTAAAAACGCAAGGTTTTCTAGGTGCAAAGGAATTTTAAAATATTTCTGTGTCCTCTGTATATTTCAAGCGCTATACAAACAATTTAGCGGAGGGATATCCTTTGTTTCTGTGAAAATATTTTAACATCTATACAGTAGGTACAGGATTGGGCATCTCTGCTTTATGTGTAAATTAAAAATATATTGATTGATCTAAAATTTTAACGAGGACTGAAAAAGGGAAATATTTAACAGCATTAAGCTGATTTTCAACGATTATATAAAAATTTATAATTTAATAGGAATATAACCTATTTTAACTAAAAAAAATACTATTCTATTAACTCAATTTTAATTTGTAATTTTTAGTGTTTTTTATCGTTAATAAATTATATTTCCTAATCCAAATTAACTATATAATGGCATGTACTACACACCGTACAAACCATTTAGGAAGATTATTAAATGGGTCGTTTTAGGTCTCAATTCTTGTGGAGACTGAGCGATAGGCGGGTTACGATTGAGTCGAGACGAATGCCTCTCAATAAACCCGAGATGCGTCCGGAAGCGGGATATCTTACTTGTTGCTTCTAACTGTTCACTGACTGAATTTAGGTTGAAGAAAATTTAGACTTATTATATTACTGTTGTATCGGATCAAATTCGAGAAAAATGGGAAGTAATAGAGATGTGTTTAATGGAAAGGATATATTTTATGTCCGCAGTACTCGTACAATCATAGATGATAACCTAGGTAGATTTTCTTATATTTTGTATACTACTACGGAAACAAAAATATATAAACTTCCTCAATACTTAAACAGATATCAAGACGCCGGAAACCTTTAAAATAACAAAATGCATCTACATATATACGTACATTTTATAAAACAAAGTCCCCTTTTCTCTCTGTCTGTATGTTATCTATTTTCTCACAATCTACTGAACGGATTTTTATATAATTTGGTATGGAGATAGTTCAAAACCCCGGGAAGGCTATAGGCCACTATCTCGGTAAACTCCTTCACGCAGGCGAAACTGCGAGCAAAAGCTAGTTTCAAATATTTAATTGCATGGCATTCTATATTCACAAAAATTAAAATACAATTCAGCATCCGGCATTGTACGCACAGAGTACCTCACAAGATGAGGCGATATAACCACAATGCAGAGTATCAAGTTAGCGCGTCGTTAGTACGAAACTCGTTAGCGGCGCGTGGCGACGACAAGCCAAGAATTTGCTAATGACACGTGTTCGCGATACGTACGTCTATGGCAAAACGATCATAACTATAAGTTGACTCTTTGATCGCTAATGGTTTGTTGCTTTTAGTTTGTCCGGAAATGCAGATATTAGACTTTGAAATGTTATGTCGACTTAGAGTAAGGTCTGGTCACCAATACACATTTAAGATTCGAACAGCAATGGTCGCTACGTTTGTGCTGTTTATCACCATAAATGTACCGTTCATACTCGTCCTCCTATTATAGAGGTTGTCAAATTGCAAAAACTTATTAGTTCTATGGGATGAACACAGTAATTGCCTATAAGGATATCAATAAAAAAGTAATATAGTAGTTTATTATTAACAACAATAGTAAGTATACGTAAGAGTTATCACAATATTTCAAAGTTGATTTTTTTTATTACCAGATTTTTTTGTCTTTTTTTTTTGCTATTATTATTTGAAATTGGCAATATTACCGTTAACAAATGGTGACAGCCATAATATAAAAGAAGAAAAAGAAGAAATATTCATATTTTTATTTATTACCTTTTTATTAATTATCAAAAACTAACACATTTATCTTTATCTAAATAGTTGCAATATATTTAATTAGTAACAAAAATTTTCCAATAACCTATACCGCAAGACATTTACAAATTCATAGTTTTTTTCACAATTAACGTTTATAAGTATTTTTGTAATCGCAGCCAGTCTTGGGCTTTATATGACCGACATTCATTCACGAGATCGAAAGATAGGAAATTAATTAACTGCATAAACATATTCATCGCAGTTATAATTAACTTTTAAAATATTCATTGCAAGTAAGATCGCTTATAAATATTGTATTATGTTTAAAGCAAGCTTTATACTCATTTCTCTATTCTAAAATGTTATAAATCATATTTTTTCATGCTATGTTAGCTATTGACAACCATAATGAGACAATGACATACCAATATTTGCATATTATTGATCATAAATATAGAAATATACACAAATAAAACTATTAAAAATCTATATAAATAAATCATTTAAATACATAATAAAAAAACAACGCTATAAACCAATATCTGATATCTCATAAATAAAAATATAAATTATGTTATATTATTGAATGTTAGTAAACCGTTCGATAGTTGTGGATGGACATTATATTCTAATCATTCTCATATATTTTATGCTAATTTATAGCCAATCAACGGTCCGGAGTATACTTCTTATTAATGAATACCATTTTGATATAATGAAATTAGTCGTTACGTTCCAAATAAGCTTTTAATATAACCTATAATTAAAGTTACATTTACAATTTGAATAGCATTAATATGTATAAGAACGAGTTTTCGATGATAATTTCTTTATAATTAATTAAGAACACATAAATTAGCTACTAAACTGAATTACGGTCGTATAATAAATTGTCTTTATCCAGTAGTTTTACAATAACCGTGGATATTAATATAAAATATTAATTATGTGGAATCTTATTTATAAGAGATGTATTCGTTAACGGTGCCGTGAGCCAATCTCGTATTCAAATTGACATAGTAAAACAACAGGGCCTCCGGACTAAGTTCCATAAACTCGTTTCAAACTCCCCTCTACACACTCTATCGGCGATTTTTAATTAAGTCCCTAGCGAGCGGCAAGCGAGCAAAGTAACACCATCAATTCATTATCCTAAACTCTGGCTCGATTGTTCCTCGCTCGCTACTTACGCAAACTTTCATTTTAATCAAGCGTTTAATTAAAAATTATCCGAGAAAAACAAAATAAGCCCGTTAGGGAGGTCTGAACTAATTAAGGCGCATGCGATGAGCCCGCCGACAACAGCGGCCGTGAGGTGCGCGTCCCTTAATTAAACGCTTGTTCTACTCCAGCGTCCATCGCTTAGCACTGCTATTAGTGCTAGTGTGGAAAAACTAGACAAGTGTTACTGGCGGGCCGGTGTGATTGCGACCGTGTTCATTGCTGACGGCTTCTGTTAACCCAAATTACGAAACGTTTGTTATTCATTTCGAGAGTTGCAATTTGATAGTTTCGAACGATGCCCTGCGGTTTGCCTAGAAGATAGTTTTTACGCAGTTCACGTGTCAACAGGTTATAAATAACATGTTAAATGCAAAGGTAATTGGCGTCGATATTTGTAAAGCAAAGTTAAATTATCAAGCAATTTGTTCTGTAATTGTTAGAGTATAATAAAACTATTAGTGTATATTCACACGGGCCCCTACTATAGGCGTCTCATTAAGTGCATTCACAAGCGAAATGAAGTTGCAATTACAGTTTTTCGACTTATCATCGTCACAGGCAGTATTAAATCACCAAGGTATTATAATAGTGACTAATAATACGTATGTCCTTCTTACTTTAATTAATACGTTTATTTTGAGATATATAATAAGTGGTTATGTTTTTACTTAGAGTTTTTAGACCAGTATACTCTTTATGCTTCATTTTGTGTTATTTGTGTAGCTACGTATATTGTCCTACATCAATATTATACGGTATAAGTAGACTTAAGAAAAGGATTTTAAACTTCAATTATAAAAATCTAAAACTAAATATCGGTAACGTCGATTCTACAAACATAATATGATTTTTGATTTATATAATCAATATTTATAATAATAATGTATGAACGGATTATGAGTTTTATGTAGACTCTTTTAACATACACACAAAGAAATCGCTGTTAAAGTTTTATTAAAACGACATCTTTTGGCATGTCCAGGAACTAATAGTCGTAAGTAGTGGATTTGTAAGAAACTTTTTCACATGGAAATCTCTTACAAAACCAGTTTTTTTTATACACACAAACGAATAAGTGGACCATCTGATGTTATATGACCATCGAAGCTACTGAACACCAACAATAAAGTATATACTGAGCGGCGATGCAATATCCCCTTTAAGACAATTTCAAATCTTACATATCGACAAAGCTACTTGATAATTTTCTATAGGACTGAAATCAAGTGATCTCCTGTAGTGTTCACTCTACACCATGAGCTCAACAGCTCCACAATTAGAACTTAATCGCATAATAAAAAAATACTTCAGAATACTTCTACGATATCAGATAATATAAATATAGCGAAAATAAAGTAAATAACGTATAAAACAACAGCCCCGACGGTAAAGTTTTCTAATTACTGTTAATACCAATATCAATTAACTTGCGCTAAGAATTAATTATCTCAGTATTACGGACCTTCATTTATTACTAAACTTTCACTAATCAATCTTCTAAAGTGGCCTAGATAACTACTGTTGGCGAGTATCTATATGTATATTATGTTTGTCATTGCTTCTGTTGGTGTATAATTTTGTAAATAGTAAGGTAACTGCACCATTGATGGTCTATTTATTTTTAAAATTATCAAAGTTTTGTGAAGATAAAGATTTTGATTAAAGTATAACATTTCACTACATACTATAAAAGTTTATAATAAAAGAACTAACAAAAATAGTAATTATTTTTTGCATTACAACAAAATTTATACCATGGATGGCTAACATTGGTCAAACTGTATCACAAAAAAATTACGCCTTATGACAATGGACAAGAAAATTGTAAAATAGTTGTAGATTTTCCTGTTTATTTATAACTTATTTATGCACGCGACTTCGCTGATGCCCGATTCCTTCACTTGTACCCAGTGGCGAGGCTTCCATACGACCCGATTCCTACCGACTTCCCTTTTAGTTATACTTATGTTTGTCTTAGTTTTTGTTTTCTGTTAAACATGTTAACTAAGGATTTTTTTTTGCCTCGGGTCACCTTTTGAAAATTTTGCACTTACATATAAAACTACTTTTATGCATGTTTTTTGTAATAGACAAATAAAAATATTTTCGTTATATGTAAATGTAGATTAGTAATTTTATATGGATATTGATACGTATTCTGTATCTCAAATTTGATCTAAATCAGTTAAGCGGTTTTATGCGTGACAAAGATACAATAAAAATCTTTATTAACATTTTATAACGTCACTTAGCACGACAAATCGGAAAATAAAAAATATATTTAAATAACATTTAGATTGCATTATGGCGCATTAAATATGAGATGTATTTTTTGTTACTGTTTTTTATTAATGTTACGCAGTAAGTGTTACGTAACAAAAAAGAATAATTTAATTCAAATATAAAATATTTTGAATCCTGGATCTTTAAATGCTAACCGTAATTAATACCAAACAATGTGTAAATAAAACGCTCCATCTATCTCATTAGCGCTATTAATTAAGGTTCTCCATTACCCTAAATTTAAACGTTGTGGATAGTATCCAATAGCCTCTACTACGAAACGATATAACATTTCAAAACAATGAGTAATTAATTGCACACAGCATGTAATGTTTGTTAAACATGTCGCGGTATCATCGCTTATCAAATAACTAATTGAACCAATTATCTGTAATACTCATAAATAATAATAATTTATTACTGGAAACATTTGTCAAAAGCCGCACTCGCACGATGAGCTAATCGACTATCACCGCTAATTGCCCCCGTCTGCTCCCCGGCACCCCGGCGCGAGCGCCCCCCACCCCCGCCCGCGCGCCCGCCAACCCCCGCGCGGCACCGGCGGTCCTGCAGCGCGCTCCCCGCTCCGGCCCGCCCCTAACTAATTAGATAAGTTTGCAACTCGACTGTACTTCTGGTGCTCCACTCCACCGGTAAGCATCAATCTTTTTAATTAAACATTTTTGACACCGCAACGATTAGCCATCGAACCCATTTCTATGCTAATATTTTGAATAGTTTTAATTTAAATGCAAAACGACGAGCGAATATGGCAGCCTCGGTACAGTTACGTGCACACTGCGCTGTTGTGGGTTTTTCAATTTTTGTACAATTTAATTAAAACCATATTGTCATTACCTTACACTTTAAAGGATTAAAAAAAAACAATGGTTGTTTTGAGATTTACATTTAATTCATTTTGGATTTTATCTTCGTTTTTGACCGGATAACCTTTATTAATATTGGAAATCGCAAAAATATTTTATTTTTAAGATTTAAAATGCAGTGCACAAATGAGAACAGATAATTTAAAAAATTAAGAGAATTTATGTAGATGTATGAAAAAAAAGTTGACAACTGTGCCACAAGACGCGTATAGGACAATACACAAATGTATCAAGTAAAATACTTTTTTTTTCATAATTTAATTAAATATTAATACGACCAGAGATTAGCGATGACAGACATACATACAAATAAAAAAAGAAACAGAATAAGCAAAAAAAAGGATAAATGGTAAAGTACGCAATTCCATTCTTACAGCCGTTTTCAATAAACGATCCTAATCTCAATCTTCTATCCGATTCCGAGAATAAAACCAATCAAAATAACTCATTTCTAAGCACGTCAAAAAATCTTGTTCTGATTGGTCCATTTTTGAAATAGACCGAAAAAAAAGATTGGATCGATTATTGAAAATGGCGGTTGATGTCAACCGTAAAAAAATTCAACAAACAATAATTATGCAAATACTAAACAAGAAATAGTGTTGGAATATAAAACAGGTTGTTAACATAATAAATTGGTTATTGACATAGATATTTGACGTGTTATAAAAGTATTTTAATCGATCCATTTATTATAACTCATTGGGTAGTACAAATGAAATGAGGGTATTAATTTAGTTAATAGGTTAATATGCCGAAATATCATCTTGTTTATGTGATGAAATAACAAGACTTTAATTTATTGTTTTGTGTTAGTTTAATGTATTGAGGATTATGATTTTAAAAAAATACGATTCAGTGTGATAAATATTAGTTCTAGTTTTGTTAATATTAAGATATGTATTTTTTTTACACTTAAACTAGGCTTTGGAACAGTTGTTGGTGATTTTGAGAAGGTTCCGGGCGAGTAATACAAATATTTTTTATCGTCGATGTAAAAATTATAATTAGCTAACTAGTTCAAACTATTATAAATAGTTAAGTAGAAAACAATGGTTTACGTTATTCCCAAATCACATTATTAATTGAGCAATAATTACAAGTTAGCTTCAAAATTAGGATGAGTTTAAAAGAATTTAAAGTAATCAAAAGTTTAAATCTGACTTGTCAACTAAGAAAATAACTTTAAACGGAGGTACAGCTAGCAAATGAGAAAATAGGTCATATTACAAGTGAGCTCTTATTGTAGAATAAACTAATTGTACCGAATTAAAAGTTTTATTTGAGTTAAATCTAACGAAACAGAAAGTATAGCTTAATGAACCCATAAAATATATACAATAAATTATATTCTAATTAATTTTATAGACATATAAAAATACGATTCAAATATTAGTAAGGCAGTATATTTTTATTCACGTGCTATCTCGAGCGCGAGAGCATAAAACAATTAATTTCTACCACACTAACAATCTCAGGCTTATAAAACAAGTATCGAATCCATTATAGATCAACGATGGGCAATAAATCAACCTGTACAATGGCACATTGTCTGTCGCTCAACTTGATTAAATAAATAAATAAGTAGGTGCGGGTCCCGGACTGGCGGGAAGATCTTATCGGCCGCCAGTCGCGACATTTATAGCAGCGACAATGCACCCTCTACACATGATTGTAAGGTTTTTTATGTCCACGTATGAAATCGTTAACCATCTAATCTGTGCTGAATGAGCGATTTAGTGCACTGTTTCGATCGTGTTTGTTTGAAACTTGAATAGTGTGTTTGTCTTGTTAGGATACCACACGGGGATCCCTCGCCGATGTTTACACTTCATCTCTCACTCATGCTCTCGTGTTATCTCTAATCTGTCCATAACTTGATGGCCTACATTCGGAAACGCCATGAAATTGAATGTCCAATGAAATAAAGAAATCTGGCGCGGGTTGCGACATGACACACAATTTACATACGATATTAATGACGACACAAATTTTAACGAGTGTCCAGCTACGATCGTTAGGGCGCTTTATTTAGGGTAAAAGGCTCGGTAATTGGCGTGGCCGGATGCAGCACACAGGTGCTCGGTGCGTGCACCCTCTCGTTGGTACAGGAAATGAGAGCCAATTTGAATTTCTTACCTGGCGAATCGATTAATTGGGAACCTATTAAATCGGGCACTTGAATTTATTTGATATCAAATTTTATCCGCGGTTTTACCAATGTGCTATTATAAATATTTGGCCATATTTAGAGGTGTTTATACGAAGATTCTAATAAAAGAGCTGCGAAACTTTTGCAGGCATACCAGTATTCATAAATAGGCACAGATCACACGATAGCTTCGAAGCTATTAATTGACACGAGTTGGCAACACTTTCCGATTTCTTTGAAACGAAAAATGTTTTTACTTTCCAAGAAACTTTTATTCCACGGTAAAACTCAATTGATTTGTAACATAAAAGGATAATTGGGAGTTTAACCTGAACGGAAATAAAGGAATTATTAGAAAACAATCCGGCGGTGTATAGGGGAGAGGTGCGGGGTGTAAGGCTCTCGGTGCCGCGAAGGAAGGGTGTCTAATTAGGGAGCGGGGGCGAAGGTAATGAGCCGCGATCGCCGCTCCGATATAACGAAGGCTATTTACGCGGTGGTCGCTCGAAAATTGCGAGGTTTTGTTTTAAAAGCGGTTACCGTTTGAGTTTTGCGATTAAGGAGTTTAATTAGACAGTGTTGTTTACAACCTCATTACGGTAGGTAACGTCGGAAAATAGCTTCGGATATCGGCCGATAATTTATGAAGTTGAAAAATGAGTTTCTTGCCGCTAAGTAGATTCTGTTGTATATTATAAAACGTACAATCCGGGCTTATGAATAAACATGAATATACTTTTCTCACTCTGTAGTTGAGGGGCGAATTTTAATTCTATTACTGTGTAATAAGGTTACAGGCTATAATTTTTTTACAACAAGCTTGACCTTCAATTGTTTTACAACCTCAATTATCAATACGGTTTAAAATTGTTTGGTAGCAATCTAAATGTTTGCGAGTAACTGACACTAGTACAAGCAGTTTTTCTGTTATCAAACTTGAATTCTAGAACGTAACCATAGCTAAGTGACGAATATTTTCAAGGTTTACTAAATCTGTTGACGGACTCGCGAAATAGATATGAAAATGAATTTTGTAATAAACGAAATGAGTACAGTAAAAATTAATAAATTGAGAACTTGACGTCTCTGTAGAAAGAGACAAATTGACTAAGCGGCCAAAACCTCTCTCTTTCTATAAGTCTGTATCGTAGACATTCTCTATAGGTAATTGGCCGCACGATCGCTTTATCTCTCTCACACTTTTCTATATTCACAGAAACGCTGAGTCCATTGCCTGACCAGTGACTACGATTCAAGGACGTTTTATCAGGGCCGTCAAACTCTTTAGTCGTATGAAACAATTTCGTTTATTTTCGACTGCTTTCTTACCTGACGACAATCCCGTAAATCGTCTTAGAAAAACCGTAGACCTCATAGTCAATATACTGTCTAAAAAGAAGCGATAATAAACTGTATTTACAGTATATTTTTAAAATACTTTAATGAGGGTTGTTTAGTAGTTCTGTAATCAGTGCAGTGGGCGCATCGTGTGCGAGACAAAAGCGAGTTTTTGCTGTTTCCCAGCGACATCATTAATGTATCGACAAAGTTAGCCGCGCAGTTATTCGCTAATGTGACAACAACACAGAGGAAACCCGCCACAAATGAGGGCCCATCTTTTTGGCTTAGGTTTGGAGCGCACCGGGTATTGTATAATTCTTTTTAAATGTAGTTTTTTCCTTTGTCAATTTATTTAGGATGAAATAAGACAAATACAGGGAATTGAAGCGATTCGTATGGTTACGCATTAGAAATTGTTTAAAATGCAAAGATGATATTATATCTAAGATAATTCTATTAAATTTGTATTCAAAATATAAAATTTGGGATGACAAACATATGCAACATTGAACTCTGGTTTCAAACTTATGCAGTTCACAAGTAACGCAATCAGTCATACAATTGTACTTTTTATAGCAGAGCTGACAAAGCCACAAATTGTGAGCGCTATGCAGCTTCTTACAACGAAAGATTATTCAGAGAAATATTCGAGCCTCTGGCATACATATTGTACACAAGGATAACAATAAGCCAAACGGCCATTACGCTTGAGTTTCCTGAGACACAAAACTCAATAAAGCGAGAAATGAAATTGGGTGCAGTATAACTTCCACTTGTACCTGTTTTTTGTGTTCTGATTTTGCCGTTACATTTAGAAGAATATAGAGAAATTTGGAGCGGAGAAACATGACCTATAAAATAAATGTATAAAACTCCTATTCACGCCTGTAGGACGTTTCTATTAAACTTATTTTAATTCCTTATTCGTTACTAAACCTTAACTGCAATGAACAGCGGCTTTGTACTGAGCATTAAAAACTAAAGAACTCTAAGGATAAACCAAACCATAAAATATTATATGATTGATGCGCTTAGTGTGCCGCTGGTTTAGCGGGTGTATTCTAATCGCGTGTTAGCGTGGCCCGTTTTTGCTAACGAATAGGTTGCGTTAAGGCGACGTAGACGGGTGTATCGACGGGGAATTTCGCCTCATTAAAAGTTGCGACCTGCGGAGGAGGCAATTTGGAGGCTTGCGACGTCTTCGCCACTACTTATTAACGATCCGAGTTTACACTATCACCCGGGCCGGCGCGGCGCGGGCGTCTCGGGCCGCGTTCGTTTTGTCCCTTTATATTTTATTTACGTTAGTTGAACACTATTATTATTAGCAGCATCCCTTGCGTGCTGCGGTCGCCGCCCCACCTGCACCACTCGAATTAGTAAACAAACGTCTTTACGAGCGGTTTTACGATCCCCGCGATATTTCGGTCTCGCGCACGCCGTTTTACGACATAATGAATTTGTTGATGAACTAGGTATTAGAAAGTTTCGAAATAGACGCGTCTAGTGACCGCCGCATCGGTTGCGGGCTGCGGTGCGGCGCGGCGCGGTACCTAACATTATTGTGGTATTATTTTATTAACTACTGTTCTCATAATACGAGATAATGTAAGTCCATAAAGTCTAAACATAACCTGATATTGTAGTTATTAGTGAAACGACGATGTGGCGATAGGCTTGCCTCTTATAAACGTAATATTATCTTGGGACAAACATTATCGGTGAACCATTGAACGTTAGACTTCTAGCATTAGCATCTAGAATTAGTTACATATTTGCATATCTGGCGTACAGCATGAGCTTGTAAAATAAGTATGTGACGAAATGGAATAAACAAGATAAAACAATGACCACAGCCCGCGTAAATAAGATAAGCCCAAAAAGATTATCTTAATTCGTATTTGTAAGCAGCAAAATAAAGCGACAAATAGCAAAATTATGGGCGCCGTAGAACATAATTAAAGCATCTCCAATAAAGTTAAGCATAAATTTACATATCGGTACCGTCATGCCTCTGTTATTAATAAGTAAGTCGTAGAAGTTGGTAGTGCAGAGAGCACGCGTCTCATAGTTATTGCGAGGTTAACACATGAGGTTAATTAAGATCAGAAGCGGGACCTATAACTAGCTAACGTCGCTGCCGACACTCCGAGCGAGTTTACTGAGTGCTTCCCCTTAATTGATACGATTTGATCGTCATCATAGGCGCCCGATTATTCTCCCGGCGTAAATTAATTAAACCCATCTACACACTGATCATATTAATATCGATATTTCCCGTTCCGATACAAATTTAAAAAGGGTATTCAAATCCTGAACTAGCGAAAAATTCGCAACACAGATAAAGAATTTATCCGTGATATGTCAGTGTAACTATATTAACTTCTGCGAAATCTAACAGAATCTGACGCAAACATTATTAAAAATTCCTTTGACAGCGGTGACTATCGAATAATGATTTGTGTATGTCACGCGCCAGCTTCTGCTGTCATACTTGCGCCAAATTTTCGCCTGTAACGGTTATTTTCTATTTTTCTACTGGCGAGCCGGACGCCGGGTACTGCGTTTATTTATTAACGAAATTCGTCCGCGCGTGCAACTCGGCGGCAGCGGCGGCCGGCCACAGTGCCGATATGAACTATACGCTGGTGGAATAGAGTTTAATATTGACCGATGGGGATGAAGTGTGTGTGGCGTTTTTCACCGCGCGGACACCGTTTACGAGACTGCATAGGCGCGACGCGGCATTGCGCCCGTGCGCTCCACCCATATCAATTTCGAATAGGTTTCCTATTCGAACGGAGAGATTGCGTTTTGATCGTTTTGTGTGTAAACTGTTGCCCTAAATTAAACGCTTTAATAATAGAATAGAAATAAAACTCGTTCGGTTCTGTTGACACGGGGCGATATCGAGCGTGCGGTACGCTTTTAATATTTCATTTAAATGTAAATAGTCCCCGGCGCTGTGGCTCGGCACACGTACACCGCATCAATGTTCGGAATGATCAATTACAAACTACTTCCAATTAGCGATATTGCAGTTACAAATCAAATTGAACCGGGTCCTGTACAAGAGCGGTTCGCTAATTAGAGCTGCGGGCGAGGTGCCCCCTACGAACTAATCAGGTGGCTAAATAATGTAGTCGTGACGGCGTCGTTACCGCTCGTGAGACAGACGTTATTAATTAACATCACATCGGGCACCTCACCCCCCTGCCGCCCCGTACCCCCTGCGCCCCTGCGCCCTGCGCCGGCCCGGGAGCGCCGGCCGCCTTGTGGTAAGTGCACCGGTACACGAACACATGTGTATTTCTATCGACGCCAATTAAGTCTCCACCGTGTTATTGAATGTGTTAATCAATTTTGTTTATGGTAATTGCGAACAAAATTTAATAGTTAATTGGATTTTTATGTCGTTAAATAAGTACAATTACATTTTATGTAGAACAAATTAAAATTAAAAGTGGTATGGTAATTACGAAAATTAATTCACGTTGAGCTAATTAAAAACAATAAAAAAAAATTAAACGATTATATTTGACAGACCTAGTCAAAAATAATATAATCTAATTTTTCCTTCAAATGGTTTCAAAATATTACACGACACTGGAAACAATTGAACCTACGTTAGTGGAAATATTTTCGTTTTTGCTTTAGTTGACGTCAGAGTTTAGCTTAGTCATTATATTAATTGTACTCATAAAAAAAAAAACACAAAAAATTACGTCTTAAGGAAAATAACATTTTTTACTAACATACGATAATAAAATGTAATTTACTCAGACATTCCTCTTTATACTAGAATGTTGGATTAGAAATTTCAAATTCCAATTATCAAACCCAAAAACGGATTTTAATTCACCCACATTTATCCATGATATTATATTTATCACATCATCTTACCTCTAAGCGACAAGGCCACCCTTAAAGCTATATGACAGGAACTCATGTGAGTTTATAGTATCTACATAGGACCCTAACTTGCGAGAGTGTGATGAAGGAGTCGGTTAATTGAATAAAGTTTCACCTTCAAACAATCGCGCGTTACTTGAATACAATTCGAAACGTAAAAACTTTTTGTCTCCGCACATCTAAACTCTTTTAATTTAACCCTTCTAATTACACAAACGTTTAGCGAAATATGATTTTAATATAATCAAAATAGAGCCCGCTTTTGCAAATTAAGCAATATACCTTTAGCATTATATTCATTGTATACATTTGCACAGTAATGCAGCAACTAACGTCGCCAGTCTTAGTTGTAAGCCAAGAGCGTCCAATTAAGAACCCAAACACAGTATCAATTTAATGTAACAGACTTGGTCGTGCATGTAGTAGATTGGTTCATCTCGTGAATTTCTCGTAGCTTTCTGTGGAACACGACTTGTGCCGTTCTACGGCCGTCAACAAACATGTCGATGACGGCGACACCAAATTGATGAAGACAAATATCGGTGGTATATTGAGTGCGAGTGATGCACGTCGCCGGCCCGGGCCTATGCTCTTACAAAATGTATTGTGTTCGCAGCCGCTGGGCTTTATTTATGGTCATGCAGGGAATATTTCTTGACGGATTAGTATGTAGGTATCAAAAAGATGCATTAATGGATTTACTACTGCCGTATATCGCAAAGTGAGTATATTGTAATTCAAATTAATTTTTAACGTTACTGAGTCAAAAATGACAATTTCAAACGTCTTAGTTTTACATCACCATATAAACGTTATTCAGATATCAATCCAAAAACAGAAATATAATAAACAATATGGCACTAATCTACTTACATAAAATGCGTTAGAGTAAAATGAATACCTACTTATATTTAAGCGATCACATTTTTATTAAAATAGATACTATTCCCATAATCTTAATTCTATAAGAGTACGAGATAACTAGTTTGTAACTCAAATGTAAATCGTAGGCAGTAATTATAGGCCAGTGCGCAAGTATTAAAATATGCGCAGTAACATGTTTTCCAACTTGATCGATTTCATCATAGCATAATTATAATTGCTTGAGGATAATATATTCGTAATTTATATATTTCATTACGACTGATTGTGTAGTGATTTATAAATATCAATTATTAATTATTTATCATAACTACTGTGGCAGAGGACGAAACTAACCAGTTGGAGTTATTTATTAGGCATATATATTAAAATATTTGTAATGCTTGTATATTGGAAAGACTGATTAGTTTGGTCATATTATACTTTAGTTCGTTGTTATATTAGTTTATTTCAAATATATTAAAATATATTATTAATGTTTGGTGGGGAAGGAAAATGTCCCGAGGAAACTTGCATACTTGAGAAATATTCTATAGAAATTTTGGTGTCTACCAATTCGCACTTGGCCGGCGAGGTGGATTAAGGTATAATCCCTCTCAGTAGTGAAGGAGTCCCGTGCCCAGCAGTGGGACAGTCCATAATACAGGGCTGATATTATTATTTGTTATTGTTCGAGGCGGATTTCATTTTTAAATATAATTAATTGGATTATCAACATTATAATTTAATTTAATAAATGTTTACGTCGCATACGCATATAATTTCCAACATTCCTTAGTAACATTTTACATCAACAAACTAATAAATACAACATATCATTATAAAACAACGGAAATTATTATTCCTATTAAATATAATTATAATAACATAAAAAACACAGAACTAAAAACAAGAAAACAATCAACTTCTGTTTTAATGTAGTTATTAACATAAAGTAATTACATGTTAAATAAAGGTGTGTAATGTTAATAATTATTTTTTATGATTTCTAAAGGTGCTCACACACGGCAACTACAGACAATCGTCATTAATATGTTTCTCATTAAACGTTGTAGGAAAACATCTAAAGTTGCCACAACTTCTTTTTTTATTAATGGTAATGATACAGCGCTTTATATAAAAATTTAAATTTTTGTAATATCCTTATAACTCCTGTATGTACAAAATTAGCCGAACCAATTAAAACCTTCAAGATGCTCCTACATATCACATTCAATCGAAATATTATTTTATCTTATCTAAAATAAAGTAAATCCTTTGATGATTATTTTACTTAAGAATAAATGATTGTTGATAGAAACCCAAAGATTGAAGGCGATTTGAAACTTTAAATTTGTCCAGCTACTTTAGTGACTGCACAAAAAAAATTAAGACAGGATTTCAGGTAATGTTGTCTTTTCACCCAAATCATAAGATTGAAGTAAACAATATCAATGTTCATGCATCCCGGATTTCGCGTGTCCATGATTATGGCCAAATATGAGTCAGCATGAGCCTGTCATCGTCCAAATATCTGCATGCTGCAGTGATTTACGCGTGGGCAGTGGGCATACGTAGCGGGCCGTGTCGAAGGCACATTTCACGTCCTCAGCAGGGCCATTAAATTGCTTTTGACTAATGTATTGCCAACGGCTCATAAAGACGCGGCTGCACTGAGTGCAAGCCAACATAATTGCGTGCTAAATAAATTGACAATATAAAAAAACGTAATATATTTAGCAGGCCACTAATTTTCTGGCTGATTAAAATGCTATGACAAGGTTTATAGAACACATATTTTAGTCAATGAATACTTTCTGATAAAAAAAATACAATACATTTGAACAGTCGCATCAGATCCCAAATAAACTTGCTTAATTGTACAAAGTACAAATTGAAACGTATATTCGTAAAAATATTTCTCCTAATAGTAACAAGATGAAATAGTTAATATTTTATTCGGTGACCTCATGGTATTAAATCGAGGAAGTATTTAACTTTAAAATCAACATATCGAACTACATTTAAATAGTAGATAAAAAATGTCACTTAAAGTAATTTATAGTCAGAATCAAGATAATTTTTAATTATACACGAATAATAAGTTCTAAAAAATAAATCAGATTTAGTTTTAAATGTTAGGGTATACCAGAAAAACGTCACAAACATTAAATACACCTAAACGATGTCTAACTGATTTCAAAATATGTTTTTCATGTTTTTTTATTATGTTTTTATCTTATAAAATCTTTATTGACATTTTTTATCTTGCTCGACATCTACATTAGAATCTCAAAATATCCTGCTCTAAAGAAATACAAGCTGCCTAGTGGTAAACAGTGATATTATTACTATATTAGAATGCTACTTTTAGTTATTGTTATTAACAATACATATATTTTATGTCTAAAGTATAAAAGATCATTGTCGATTTTTGCAATTGTGCAATTTTTAATTAACATAATAAACATCAGGCGTCAGCTTAGTTGGGAGTAGAATGGACTGCCGAGACGAATGTCCACAGGTTCAAAACCTAAGAGCATGCTCGTCTGACTTCTCCAAAGATATGTGAGTATTCCTTGTGAATTATCGCATGCTTTAACGGTGAAGGAAAACATCATGAGGAAATCAGCATTACCTGAGAAGTTATCTATTGTAATTTTGATATGAAGTTTATCAATCTGCTCTAGCCTAGTTGGGTGTGGAACGGACTGCCGAGACGAATGTCCGCAGGTTCAAAACCCAAGGGCACACACCTCTGACTTTTCTAAAAAATCATGTGTGTATTCTTTGTGAATTTATCGTTCGCTTTAACGGTGAAGGAAAACATCGTGAGGAAACCTGCACATCTGAGAAGTTCTCTATAGGAATTCCGATGTGTGAAGTCTACCAATCCGCACTAGGCCAGCGTGGTGGACTAAGGCCTAATCCCTCTCAGTAGTAGAGGAGGCCCGTGCTCAGCAGTGGGCAAAAGTATATAATACAGGGCTGATATTATTATTATTAATCTGCTCTAGGCCAGCGTGGTGGACTAAGGCCTAATTCTTCTTAGTAGTAGAAGCGGCCCGTGCCTAGCAGTGGGACAGTATATATAATACGGGGCTAGTATAATTATAAAAATATCCACAAAAATCGGTTTAAGATATGCTCTTTTTTATTTTGAAAGTAGAATATATCGCAATTATTTGGATTTAAAGAATGCGAATGGAGGAAGAAAATCCATCCGAAACAACTCCTTTAAGAAACATTATTGATTCTAAGGGTAGAAAAGTTATTTTAGACTTGTACAGCGATTGGATTCATGTGAATCGAATGAATATTCAATGATATCTACTACAAATAATGAAAAGAGACTTTTGGTCTGTGTCTCTTTAAAACTATTTATTTATTTATTGTTTATTAATTTGACTGGCCAACAAGTGTTTACACCAATACAATTTTCAAACGGAAACAATCAACATGACTTATACCTAAGTGCAACAATTTCTTACAGGCTAGTTTCACATGCACAAAATACATTAAGATAAAATTATATTATTGACAATAATAGAATAAGCATCATATATAAAGCCAACTAATGTGAAATGTGTGGAGTAAAATAGGATATAGTGACCAAAATTCAGAAAGGTATACTAATGTGGTTTGGGCATATGTAGAGGATAGGTGGTGGAAAAGATGATATACAAGTGAATGTGGATCGAAGAGCCTCTAAGAGTCGACCGCACCAAATCGAATGTCAAATATCTGACATTCTGGATAAAGGGGGAGTCATAAGTACTCTGAACTGGCGGAATTGCTTGAAAGGATTGATGATTCTCGAGGGGGCGAAAGAAGTTTGCCAGAAGGCAAAGTGGCAATCCATAGTCTCTGACCAACCCTATTAGACAGAGGCGTGATACTGTGCATCTATGTTAATAAGTCGGCGTTAGGTCACACGGTTCCGGACCTAGTCTTAGTTGATTATTCCAAACTAAGCTTATAATATGGTTGAAATGTGGTCGCTGTTATATTGGTAATATTATGAAATTTATTCAACACGCCTAAGATTGGTGATATAAAAACAAGTCCGAAGATTTTTATGCTGTTTGTGACTGATAAAGTAAAGATTTATAAAAAAATATTTATTTAAACGTTATAGTATTTTGCAATTCTAGTTAATATTCAATTGCTTCTGTTATCATTATAATTAAATGTTTCATAATATAATTCAGTAGCATTATAGGTTTATCTTAATTTATTTACATTTCTTTATTTAATAGCTCGTTTGCTCTCAAATTCCACCGAACGGACTTAAGATATTGATAAGGAGATAATTAAATTGTATATAAACTTTGATTAGATCGAATTTAAAACGCGTAAAAATGTTCAACGGTTAATCTACATATTTAACTCACTTTAGCAACGGCTATAAACTAAAACTAGATTGGTTAATGATAAATTATTACTAGCTTGCACTAGATTGTGAAATTTATGCATTAACATTTTGTATTTTTCTTTCCTGTGCGTATAAGTATATATTTAAATGTTATAATCTTCCAGGACCCAGGACGGGCATTTTAAATTTTCTAGGTCTAAGTACCCATGAAAAAAGAGCTTTTATTAAATGCAGTTATGCAGCCAAATTACGTGACAATCAATTTATCAGATTGTATTCCATAAGTTACCATCTATTTGAATTGTTACCCAAAACTATTTAAGCAAGAATAAAAAATAATTACTGTAAAGTGTCGCGTTCAGTGTGTAGCGGTCTTAATTGCAACACGCGACGGCCTAATGTTGTGTATATTTAGAAAACGAATTAAGAATTTAACAGACAAGTCATTGATGGAACTTTGCAGTTGTGCTTATTTATCAATACAAAGTTGTCAGAGTGAGATAAAACAAGTAAACATTAATATGTTAGCATTATGCCTATGCTATAACTTATACACGGGCACAGGTAGTCATAATATTTTTGTGGTTTTATTATATTTTTTATTTATTTCATGGTGCGAGAACGCATTGATGATATTTCAATTAAATGTATGTATCATGATTTCTTATTCTTACGCGAAAATTAGAGATTTAAATTAAAGTCAATCGGTCAGTTCCTTCCGTGACCATGAAGGCTGCAAAGTCTTCGAAACGACGGGAGAAAAGTAAAATATTAAAACCGCGAAAAAATCCGTAAAATAGTTTAATTTAAATAAAATGTATGTAATTTAAAAGTTAGCTTTTTCATCACGTAAATGATGTTTCCTACTGTATTGTGGATGTTTATGTGGAGCTATGATCACTTTCAGAGGATACTTGCGCGTCTACCATTTTTACTATATAAAAAGCAACCACAACATTGCTTCACAAATTCATATCTATAGAATAAATGCATGCAATACTGCAAACAGAACATGAATAGATCCAAGATTAGTCCCTTCAGAAAGCGAGCTCCACAGTGTTTTCAGATATGGATATCAGTAATCGAGTTCCAAAGATTGGTTGTTTGGCGAACGCTGTTTAGTTTCGAGTGAGTCCGGCGTCCTGTAGACGGACAAAGAGACAAACGAAATTTATCTAGACCAAACCAGGGTAATCCAATCGGCCGTCTCTATGCCTTTTAAATAGATCATAGCTTGGAGCTTGTCTTGAACTCCTAGTGTAATTAATGGGAATATTGATAGAAATATAGAAAGGGAAGAGCGGGAATGTATTTAATTATAAGTGTATGTTTCATATTGAGGGGCTATTGACGATGATTTTCAACAAATTTAAATTAAAATTCTCAATTCAAAATTCTCCATATTAAGCAAGTCTCCAATTTTTTCAATTGTTTTAACAGAGTTATAGCTAATATATTACAGTTTAATAAACACAAACTGTACCAAGACAGATGCGCGACAAACGACGCTGCATCAATACGAACGTAATTAATTAAGATGACGGCGCATATTCTCTATTTTTTAATTAACACGTAGTGACATCAGTGTTTAACATCGCGCATCGCAGTCGGGCGACATCAATTTACGTACAATGTCAATTTGCGCAAGAGAAACGCTCGACTCCCGGACACAGGGCCTCATTAGAGGCGAGCGGTTGCAATTAAACCGCGCGTCTTTTGCGCCTTAACGAGCGGCGCCCAAATTGGACGTCGCGTCGCGTCGCCCCGCGCCACGCCGCTCTCGGACACTCATACGCATTCAATAACACACTATTGGTTCATATTTTATAATTGCCACGGAATATGGAATTGTAATTTTACCAGTTATTCATAATTATGTTTAATTAAATTTACTTACACAGATACACACGCCTTTTATCTCCGAAAGGTTAGGCAGAAGTGGATCTGGAGCACCCACTTATCGCTGTGTGTATTCTGTCCCTTGTATAGGGGGCGAGTTTATCGCAATATCGGGCACAAATTCCAGACTCTGGGCTGAGTAGAAAATCAAAATATTACTTTGCCCTATCCGGGGATCGAACCCCAGATGTCAGCACTGAAGTCGTACTGTAATACATCTACGCCATCGAGCCAGTGACTTATCAAAAATAACGTTGACAATTTTAATTGGAAATCAAAAATTGATAATATGGAACTTATCACTATGAGTAACGTGTAGTAATACGCCATCACAGTAGTATATATTATGATCTAATATAATCAGATACTTATCACACTAATTCACTATATTACTGGTAAACATCCGCACTCTACGACAGTTAAGGCAGAACTTCCCCTCTTCGTCCAATGCTGCCTCTTTTATAATGTTATTTGACAGTTTATGTGTAGAGGGGAAATAGATGTTACAATATTAAAATGAAGGTAGTTTTGACAGTGGAGACGATAGGTGCGACAACATCACTTATTACGAATGTTAAACAATTGCTTGGATAGGTACTTGAAGAAAAATATCTTATTGGATAAAACAATAATGTTACACTAAAATAATATATTGTATGAGAATTTTTCTTAAATAACAACTACAAAGCCAAATAATTCGCGATAAACATTCACAACATAACAAGTTGTGAATTTTAAACGATGTGAGTTAATAAGAATGGGTAAGGTGTTGGTATTTTACAGGGCGTCTCGTTAGTGGCGCGGGCGGCGGCGGCGCGGCGCGGCGCGGGCGGTTGATTGCCGATTGAGCAGCAATTGCCTTGATTGACGGAGCCCGCACGCGTCCTAACGAACCTGCTTTCAACGTGGACGTGCCCTATGTACGCAGCGCCGACCGCCACTTCGTCTTAACTAGCGCCAAAATACCTTAATGCGACAACTACTTCGCAATTACTGGAATTTTACTTATCGGATTTGCTAAAATAACTTTTTCTAAAAATATATAAAGATAGGGAATTTAAGGATTCAAAAGTTATTGCATTTTAGCGATAGCTCAACGAAAGAGGTGTACAGAAAGTCTAATTTTGCTCATTATATTTTCTCATACTTTGTATTATATTTGCATGTTTTTTTTTGTTTAGGTATTTCAGTGGCGTAAGCTTTTACCTTTAAGTATAATAATTATATTATCAGTTGGTGAGTAGGTAATTTAAAAATATTTTGTTGACGAAATGTATTGATCTAAAATTGCACGGTTTATGCACTCTTATAAAGTAGGCAGGAATGTTTCCGTAGATAAGCGATGTTTACATTGATAATGTTTATCGATGTAATCAGTGCTTGCACGTATGAGAAATATAAACAATATAGACGATAGGCGCGCAGGAATCTAATCACGTTTGGGTCTCGTAGACTCGCTACGTGCTACGGGCGACCTTGTGTGTTTTCATATCAGTTATCCCATTTAGATCAGAAATTTACAACTTACAAACATGTAAGTGCTTAATGATGTCGGCTTAACGATAAAGACGTTATAAATCATTATGAAGTACGAATTAAGCGTGTTCAATGTTTGTGTAACGCTTTCGTGTGATAGTGCGGCTCGTAGGAAACGTAGTCCTCCACCGGCGCCGCCGCGACGTCTAATTCGGTGCGCACACAGTAATCAGCAGCACGAAACATCATCAGCGTCTTTGTGGAGCGACACCGCAATCCATCATATCGGGACAAAAGGCGACGGATAAACGCGGCGGTTGTTTGCGTGAGAGAACGTTAATTTTGTTAAGGAGTCTCAATCAGGGAAGGCGTGCAAGTAAAGTCGTCGGCCGCGGGAGCGATTCGAGCGAATTACCGAGGCGAGTACCTGGAGGCGCGGGGGCCGACTCGTTAGTTGTTGTTTGCCGAGTAACGCGGGTCAATCAGCAGAGACATGCACGGAACCGCATTTCTTCATCCCCCTCTGTGGCCCCGCACCTGCCGCTCCCCGCTCGTTAGGCCGCACCGTCTCTGTCAACTGTGAGACGGGCTTTATCGAATCTACGACGCACGAGCCGCGCCGCGGTCGGCCCACTCTTCGCTCTAGTTTGGCTCGCAACCGCCGGTAAACAAGGGAAATCAGTGTAAAACGAATTTATATGAACGTCAAACACGCCAATCTGAATCTATATCTGTTCGAATCTACTCTCCACGTTGGCCGGGCCCGTCGCCTTGGTCATTATCGTAGAATAAGGAAAATGAATGCAGTAATGAGGATAGTAATCTGTGTTCGTTAGTATACATATTGCCATAATCTGCGATAATTGGGGCGGATTCCTTGCATTCGGTTAATTAACGCTTCTTGAGGCAGCTGCGGTCCACGTGCTCTCGCCGCGACGCGACGTCCCACCGCTGCTCTCTGCGTTATTTTTGGTCCACAATTTCTTAAAAGGTGAAACTAAATACTTATTGTGAAATCAACCAGTATCGTTGTTAGAGGCTTTAAGGATTTTAAATTTCGTTTTTTATGCGATTTTAATTCGGACTTAGCGGGTTTATGCGTTTTATTTCTTTTTGCTAAATTGTTTTGACAGCGTGCTGCAATTTTAATTAAAATCAATTTATTTTTAACAGACGTTTTTTTCTCACAGATGTTTATTATTAATAATGATTGCGGTTCTAAGTTGATATCCAATAAAAAGTGAGAAATACTCGTGTTAATGAAGTACGAATGGACTAACGACGTGATTGCACCACGATTACATGTTGCGAATGAAAAATGGAAATCAAGATTCTTAACATTTTATTACATTCTTGTTTATACTACATAAACATAAATATAGTCCCTCGATTACAATCGAATCTACAGTTTGCTGTGTGATAAATCTGTCTTTTTGGACTAAAGATAAACATGATATTCAAATGCATTATTTATACATACAATTTGTTAATACATTGCCTTAATCCGAACACACAAAACGTTAACGATCCCGACAGTTAGAAAAACTTCGTTACCTACGTCCTAAATTAGTTCTTAGCGTTCTTTAACGAGACCAATTTAGTTGGTTTGCGAGACGACGCCGATGGTTCGTTGTGTGCAAAACTGAGTACTTTTTGTTCGTCGCTCAGGTAGAGAACACAACAGTTTAAAGCATTTTCATAACAATGCGCCCGCGGCTTTCTCGGTATACCTTTTTTTTAGGCGATTGACAGACACGCCATTGTCATCCGCAGATGACGGACTAAAAACTGAACCTTTTATCGATCAATGAAAAAGATCGATCGAGAGTAGAGAACACCGAATACCGCGCCATAAAAGGTACCAATTAGTTATAGAGGCGACCTACGAAAATAGAGCAAGAACGTCCAACGAAATCCAAGTTTAAGCCGCCAAATATTCTAAAGCGATCGCAACATAAAGCTAACAGTAACTTAACTCACCTTGTATAATCGCTTTTGCATAATATCATCCCGCCTTTGAAGTAGAAGGAGCGTCCCATGTCCGCGAGGGCTTGTCCGCAGCAGGTACACTTTAAACATCCGTGGTGCCAATATCTGTCTAGTGCATGGAGGAGGAACCTCTCTACGATCTTGCCGCCGCATCCTGCGCATTCTTTGAGGGCTGGGTTGTTGTTGTTGTGTGGGTAGTCGTGCCCGTTGGTGGCGAAGGCTGCCTCCGGCGAGGGCGGGTGCGGCGAGCTGAGCTCCGCGTACCCGTGGTAATGCGGGTTCATGCTCAACGCGCTGGCTGCCAGCTTGACGGTTGGAGCGGGGACCGCTCGCACCGACCACCACGACTACACGCCCTGTTGACAACACATCTTTTTATTACATACATCTTGAAATGTTTGGAATTATGTCAAGAGTTTAATTATGAATTATGTTAACACCAAATTGCAGTATAGATACCAAGTAGATATCGAAAAATTACTTTTTGGAAGTGGTATCCCATGGGAAGGAGTTGCGGGGCAAGCTGGTACGACACAACGGATATCTTGTCGGGTAGTATAACGAAAAGCAAATATTTTGTAATTCTGGTCGTCCCATGGAAGTTGACTCTTTGAATTAATTTTCCTTCACAGCTTTCGGTCAAAAGAGGACGGGTCCGGGTGCGTGTGGCCGCGTTTATAAAATTTTCCAATTAGCAATTTCATACAATTAGGAAAGGGGTGAATTGAAGGTGGCGGCGGGGGCATGCGGGGGGTGTCCGGGTCGCGGGACGAGCAGTGCGTCAACTCGATCCAATTAGCTCGCGGCCGGCGGAGCGGCGGGACGACCGCGCGCCCGCGTCGTCTGAGCACCATGTCGCCATAAAACTTAATTAAACGTTTTAAAACAAGTATTCATTAAAGAATAATCAAGCTTATGTAGTCATAAATAACCGGATTGTCCCGCGCGGAACGGGTGCCGTAATTAAGACTGCACAGAGTTGATCAAACGCACTGATTTGCAACTACCCTTCATTAAGAGAGCGCGAGTCGGGCGCGGCAGCTTCCGCTGCGGTGCAGAAACTAATTAAGAATAACGGACGCTTTAAAAGCGTAATTAATTTAGATTGTAATTCTATTTCTCTGAGAGTAAAGTAGACAATTATTTCAGTAGCCCTTTCTTTTGGAACGATTTGCTTTGCTGAATGTAATTTGCTTAATTTCTGTGTCCGACAGAATAAAGGGTTGTAGCTGTGTTTTTGGATTAATTCTTGCTCGGCGCGGTACATCTTGTGCAAACGGACTAGTGAATTTATTGGAGTAGCAGCCTTAACACGGTTTCGCAAGCAGTAAACGTTTCAGTTACATTGCAGCAATTCATAAAGCGCTGCTTGCATCAGGGTCGGCTTACCGCCTGGTGTGGAAACCCATTACACTTGTTGGCGGCCGTGTCTTAGTGAAGATTTGGACAGCAGAGCTGTATTCGCATTCACAACTGTATCAAAACATTTTAATATAGAAGCAGTTATAATGTCGAAACTTTAATTTCAGTGGGATTGGAATAGATATTTTCTATTAGTAATTTAATTATGTACAGGGACAAAATATGTACCTTAACTTATTATTATTTCCTACGTAATAACACTTTCTCTTTTAAGTACCCTACAACATCACCACATTCATCTTACACAAACATTTCGATCAAGCATAATTTGAATTTCCCATCCCCTTTTACATATTCCATCTCGCAAGAGCAAGTTGGCGTGCCAACCCGGAGCGTTGCGTGCCCCCTAATGAGCGGCGTCGCGTGCGCACCTATCGTACGTCATTAAATCGCACCCGAAGTACGCGCCACATCTGTATTTGGTTAATTTTGAACACGCATTTAGATTAAGACGTGAATTTATTTATAAAAGGTAATTGTAATTTTTATTCAGCCTGTGTTTTCGTGGTGGTGTGAATGGGATTGTTTTTAAATTGAATTATTACATACTTGAATAAATGCTTGTTTTTTTTAACACAATTTCATTGACTTTATAAAGTTTTTTCCATGAATGTATGTTTCTGAAGATGGCGATAGGCTGCAATTTGCGCTAGCAATAAGTAGATTGACGTGAGTGTAAGATCTATCTCATTCGAAATATTTTTTTTAAATGATCGATTGTTGTTAATGTTACAAACCATAATTAATGAAGGCTAAAAATTCTTATAAATAGGTATAAATGTAGCATATCTTACACAATCAAGTCTTCTATTTATTTCCCTATTCTCTATAATTTGATCAACCATAATGAGTATAATTAGAAACCCGTATCCATCTGCGTAATACGCTTTAAAACTTAAAAAAATAATGCCAGCTTTCGTTTTAGGACACGGAATACAATTGTGAATAATTACTCAAACTTATGTCTAGTTTGTTCACGACACGAGCCGTTCAATACAAAACGAGCTTTATTGTGATAGAGTCAAGGCCGGAATTCGGGTTTAGTGGCGAAGGTCGCGTAACACAGTGCGTGTTTAGGCCCGCGGGGTGGCCTGGGAACTTGGCAGGTGCCGTTTTCATTATTCAAGCCCCATTGATTGGATATTTTGTTGCCGTTTAAAAATCTTATTAGCAACCGCCCGACAACAAAGCGGCGCGATGAGCCTCCCGGCCCTCTATTTACCTGTTAAGTGATTTTTTTCAATTACAACGATGAACTGCAGGTTCGTAGGGCCGCGAAAGTGTAAGTCATCTTGTTAGTGAATGTTTGTTTCAACTCTGACGTTTTGAAGTTGTCAGCGACAATAAGTAGCGTGATCATGCGCAATTTTTCGAAATCTATTAGCACTTTTAAACTCATTCTTCCCGTTTGTGTACGGACAACTTTTCCTAAGCATTATTAAAAGGTACTCTTGTAAAGATAGCTAAATTTCTTTCTTGTTAACTTTCACGTGTAAAAAATTACTTTTCGCTTTAATAATACAACATTCTCTACTTTTGATATAAATACAACATAACGTCTGTTCCTTAATAAATGTACCTACAAAAAGAACAAATTAAGTAATAAACGATAAAGCTAATGTGAATAAACGTATCGGTCACCGTTAACTGAAACGTTTCAACAACAGGGGGCGCCGCCCGCTCCGCGAATAACGTAATTAAGGCGAAACCGCCAGCGAAATTAAACGCGAAAACGGAATGAGAATGTGAGCCTAATTAGAGCCGGGAGCGGGGGCGGGGGAAGACGTTGCACCGACGCCCCGCGGCGCGCCCTCGCTACCCCGACCTGCATGAGCGCATCACTTTACAACTGTTCCAATACTGGCTGGGTTTGGTCGTGATTGATTTAATGTTTTTTAACAACCACAGTAAAACAGCAAAGGTCTTGGTTTAACTTTGGCATGAATAAATTGTTGCTGCGTAAAATGATGTTTGTAATTGCCGAAAATGTTTATGCGCATTTATGAAATGGTTGCAATTATATGATGCTGATAAAATCAAAGATGCGATAGATAATAAAGTTTTGCAAACGAAATAATAAATCGTGATATTCTATTTTTTGTTTATTTTAAACAGAGTATATTTTAATTAAAGTATTGAATGGGAATGCGACTAACAGCCATGCAGACGCACACAATTAATTGGCAGGCTTTCCTAGAACGTATATACGTTGTGTTAATATTATAAAGTGGGTGCACGTTGGACGCAAGCATAAATCCAATTCGTTTTCTCTCACATTCGTACTAATTAAAAAACTGCGGACAAATTGGTGCCCACTCCTCGCCCACGGGAACGTAAAATACCCGTTTTATCGACGGCCGCGACTTGCCAATGATTAATTTTATTCAATCGTACGCGATATTAATTTTTTCATGACTTAATTGTCGCGGTTCGTATAAATAAGTTAAAACGATTTCGATAACTTCCGAACGTCGCATTAAATCCACGAAATGAATTTTATTGAATTAACGATTAACCGTCATTTTGTAGAGTACCTAAAGGTGTTCTTTCCACGTCGACTGTAGCGTTAATCCGATCTTTGGAAGGATTGTAAGGGTCCGCTAACATTCTCCATTTCTCCCGTTATTTAGCACCCTCGTTGATAATGCAATAAAAAGGCTTGTTATTCTAATTACGTTTGAGTATAAGATTTAATTATTTATTTTTATAATTCAACAACGCCCGACATGATGACAAAAATAATATTCGCAGTAATTGCTTAATGTTTGTTGATCGTTGGATGTATCTTGGGATCTGCTTGTTACCCAGCTACCTGTGCCGTTTTATGTTCGTTAGTGCGCTACCTTGAATTCTTTAATGTCCAAAAAACTAAAACAATGTATTGTCAAATGACGCGTATTTATTTTATTTAATAATTGTATTGTGTTATGGGTATCTAATATTTTTGAATGCTTTTTTTAAAGTTTCTCATTTGTTGTTAGAACTGCACAATTTTTACATTTCTATAGAGGGTAATTTTGTCATTGTGTTACTAAATGAAACCAGATACTAGCATTTTAATAATAATACTTAGATGTAAAATAAAAAGAGTGTAAGTTTTGAAGTAATCTTAATTTTACGCGCGCTAATGCTACTACTACCTACTACGCTAAGAAAATTCGTCAAGGAGCGCCAAAATCACACCTTTATTAAGAAATACACTGACGCATACACCATTGTCGCACTAAACTACAAAACGATAAAAAAATCAGAGGACGATAAAAAACGATAAAAAAAACGGGATTGTTTGTGAAAATATTCGTTATTCATGGATGATTTTTGACACATTGTTAGGAAAGGTAAAGACGAGTATGTGGTTTAATTTATTAACGAAATCAAAATCACCCTGAATACTGAACAAAGGGAACCACTCGTGACCGACTAACTCCTTTACCAAGCTATACTACAAAACGCCCCATCCAGATTAGATGGTTGCAGCATATCAAAATATCAATAACCACTTACATTACTCATAGGTTCTGGGAGGCTGATGTGTAATAATATTTGCATATAATGACCGCTAATGGGACCAGCGCATTATTCATACGGCGTGACCTCAAAACGAACCGCAAGACTGTGAGACCGAATATACTCAGCATCAAAGGGTAATACATATTTTTTATACAGTTCAATGGCAAAAAGTAAAATGCTTGCTTGGAGTTAAGCCTTACGTCTCTCCATAAACTGTAACAGCACCGCAAACTCTCATTAAAGAACGTTCATTATTGATTTTAATGCCCTGAAATAGGAAGGCACTTCTTCGCTAAGACAAAGCAGTCAATACTCGTATAATAGAAACTTCTGTAATACCTGGCTCTTAAATAAAGTTTCAAGGTCCTGTAGGTTCTGTAACATTCTAACATGGCGTCAAAGATCATCTCTTGAATTGTTTTTCGTTAAAAATTACCAAAGGTTTTGTGTGCGTGCCAAAGTTGACATACATTTACTAATTACTCATGCATGCGGTGGGGCCACGGGGCATCAGCTATTCTTTTCACAGTACTTTAAAGGTATAACGAAACCTTTATGAGACTTGAACACTTAAAGACAAAAAATTGTTTTTTAATCTTCGAGTTAGAACTAAAATATGCAAAAAAAAATACTGTTCTTCACTTGGCTGTGAACCTGAATTAGTAACGATAGCATTCCTTGCAACTGCTTTGCCATTAAATAATTTCATTGATCAAAACCGCCCTTAACACTATCACAAATTAATCGGATTACACCTTAATGTATTTAAAAATAAATGTCGAGCATCAAGCAGGAAACTATGCCATAAATATAAGGTACGATCGTTCAAACGTTTTGCTATAATTTATTGGTTTATTAATGGACATTTAAACCCTTTTTATTGCTTAAATCCATTACCAGTTAGATTGATGCTGTCTAGAGTAGGTATTTGTATCAGAATGATAACGTTACTTAACAAAGTGTGTTTCGGTCCGCAATTAAACTATATTGACTAAGGGTGAAAAGAAAAACGATGACTCTTAGCTGTTTTTACTTATGTACCTTGATTTATAGCACTTATTTGACAAATTGGTAATCGTAGGTTGATGTATATGATATCGATGGTTGAAAGGCTTAAGGCTTAAGCGATATCTTTAATCGATACATTTTTACAAGGTTAAAAAAAACATAGAAAAAACTGCTGATTTTATATATGACTATTGTCGCAAATAATGTCGCTGAAGCCTTTCAACCGATGATATAAATAAAATACATACGTAAGAATCTTTATTTTTTTAGCAAATAACGCAAAGCTACACGTCAAATAACATACCTAATGCATAACTCGGTAGAATATACGTTGATGCAAAACACTCAAAAATATCACGGAATCCACAAACTTCCTCTCAGTTTTTTAAAATACCTTATGCATGTGAGTATACCCTGTTTATTCATATTCGATTTACCGACTATTTCGTGATAATAACCAGGGTATCATCACGTTCATTACAAGCAATTTGTACAAATCATGGGAATACTCCGTGGAACTCTTGTACACGTGTCTTTGTTTATTGCCTTAGAAAATTTTAATACGATGATTACCATACCGTCGACTGTATCCTATGATTTAATAAATTACTGCGAGACATAAATCTTATGTTATTTTTAACTCTAAAAGGTGTTATGGTGACGATGTGTCGTATTTTTGATAGATATTTGATTTTATGAAACTTTACCAATGGATTTTATTGTCACGATATTCTTTACTTACAATATTTTTTTAAGTACAAAAGACTAACACTATAATAATACATGACTAGAAATCTTTTTTCATTCCTAGCTTTAAATATGGTAGTTAACAATTTAACCTATAATATTCTTTGATAACACCAGCAAATTCTTAATATTTAATTGTAAAACGCTCTACATAAAAGTTTGTCTCCACTTATTGGCGTTAATTTGAATCCAAAATAATGACGGAGGTAATTAATGGCTGATTTGAAACGTGTATTGTTAAATGTATGAATATAGAGGATAAAAAGAAAAGTATTTTTAAATTTAAAACCAAAAATAGATATCATTATAGACATTCATCACTCATTGTCGTAAATGAATAAAATAAAATAGAAATTTCAAAAAGTATAATTAAAATAAATAGGGAACACTTAACTCCGCTAGAGTACACAACTACAGTTACATTTAGAACGCATTAAGGCATTAAGCAATTAAAGCCAAGTTGGGACCTTGCCAGAATGGTAATATTTCAAAACCGTTCGTCCTCGCATTCAATGCCGAAGTAGTCAAATGAACTAATCTTACTATTGAACATAAATGCACACTTATTTAATAGATGTACTTTAAATTAAGGAAGTCGACGTATAAAAATATAAATACATTAACCGTCATTGTTGAGTTTTGTTTAGGTTGGGAATAGTATCTATAAATTAAATATACATTACTTTAAATATTTTTCGCGTTTATAGTATTCTTTGAATTTCACCTCTATCTTATTTTTATTAATTTATTCATATCTATACCATATTTGTAAAGAGGAAAAGTTTGCGAGTTTGTAGGTTTAAAGGGGCTACTAATCTCTTCAACTAATACAAATTTAAAAATTGTTTCACTGCTCGGAGCTACATTAGGTACTGAGCGCTATAGGTTCCTTTTTATGGCAGAAAAACTTATTTACACGAGCGGATCCGTAGGTAAAAGTTAGTCATATTATAAACATTAAAGTGGTTGCCCATGTTTGTAAGAAGTCAACGCAGAAACTGCTCAATAGATTTAGATTATATTTGATATATACATAGTCCATATCTTAGATAAAAATATAGGGTAGGTAATTTTTTGTTGATAAAAGCTGACAATGGAACAATTATTCCAGGACTTACATGGAGGCAGATACACGAGCGTAACCTAGTATAATAAGTCTTAAATATTATTTGACGCAGCTATTATTCTTATTTAAAGAATTATTTATCGGTCGAAGAATATTGTAGATGTTTATCTAAATTATTCGGTTAAATTATTAATGTATGGTAAATAAATGCTTATTTCATTAGTTTTATAAATGTTAACTTCTAATTAAACAAGTTTTATTTTGTATTCAAATGTACTACAAAATTGTAATGCCAATCGAAAAAAGTAATATTTATTGGGAAAAAATTTAAATTAATTATATTTTAAAGTGTAAACTTATCGAAATATATAAACGGTAATGCTGCACCAATGTTCGTCGGAAAACTTCGCTAAAAATTAAAAACAACCGCACATCGCTCACTTCTTTGTGAACAGAGACTTAAAACGGCACGAATAGCACGCCATATTTAGAAAAATGCATCGACCTTTATTTTATAACATCGCATTGTGTGTTAAACAAGTAAATTACAGTGCAAGTATGAATTGTAAATTAAAAGCGTGAAGAACGTTAAATGGTACGTTTTGTCGTACACTAATGGTTGTGGATTTGTCACTGGCGGCAAACAGGTGTGTCGTGACGAAAAACACGTAATAATGACCGTACGAGTGTAGACATTGTCTCGTACAGATCGAGCGCTCTCGCCCGTAATTAGACGCGGCGGACCGGGGCCGGCGAACACCCAACAACTATTGGAGGAGGCAATACAATTACATATTAAGAATACTATGTACTTAATTTAAATTAAGAACAGAGTATATTCACTTGAACTATAGTATTTTATATTACTTTATAGAGCTAGATAGATATACATTTCCTAGAAATATAACGTAGGATGTTATTAAAGTATAAGGCCATTTATGCGGCTAGCGGTAGCAAAAATAAAGAAAAATATACCTGGCCAGTAAAACCACAATTACGGTATTCATGAATGTACTATATCTGTCTGTATTTAACGCCACAATGTCATAGGACATTTTTAATGTAATATGGTAGGAATTGGATTTTCCAGTATGGGTTGACACATAGCAAGTATTGAATCTGAGTCTTAACCTAAATACACAAATCTTTTCCTTATGGAATAAAGTGTAAAGAATGCTGAATTAGAATAACCATAGAAAGACATCGTGTTTTTGAAGTTTTCTGATTTTTTTTGTAATTGAATAACCCAAACACCGTTTTACAAAGCAACTAACGCATCCAAGAGCGTTTATAGTTTCCAGATTCCGTGGTAAACGGACCGGCTCGTCACGCCGGACTGAACATAATTGTGCCTCGTCCGACAAATATATTAAGTATTCGTGATAGAGTGGAATAGTGTGTAATTTTCGAACGTTTCGTTACAAATGTCTGCCCGCGGGATGCACTTGTAAACTTGTTGGGACGCAATCATTTCTCACGTATCGGACGCTTCGATGTTGTTCGTTGAACTTGAGTTTTTACATCATTTCAATGGAAATTTGTTGGATTTGTGAAAACTTGAATAGTCAAAACATGGCGAGTTTTAAGTCGATTTTAAATACATATTTTTACCGGAATATAGTGCCATGATCTGCAAATATGTTTTTGGCATTTAGCTGGTTTTTCCGTCAAATCATAAATTGTGACAAAGAAATCTATAGAACTATGATAGCGGTTTGACGAACCCGATAAGATTATGTAGAGGCAGTCTTTCGGTGTTCGTATAAAGTTTTACTAAGATAATGTCATTACGCAGGTATACACGAATCAGTTAGTGTCTACGTAGGTGACTAACATGGCGACAATGTGTCTCGTAGATCGACATAACAGGTGACGTTACCCCAATGTTTGCTAATTAACGGAAAACGAACCAATATAAAGGTATATATGTATTTATAGTTTATTATGTAGTTATTCTCGAAGCAATTATTTTAATAGTAAATTCGTTTTATTCTAAATTTACCTAATTGCTAATTGAATATTGCACAGTAACTAGATAGGGTGCATTGGTATATCCTGTTTAATTAAGATACATAGTAACTTGAACTAATTATCTCTCTTTTGTACGTACTTTATCGAAATTTCTGGTTAATTAGCGATTTTTCCTAGTAACAATTCAACCGCATAAATAATTGTAATATAAAATGTGAGTAAGCAACTAATTTATTTTGTACAATATTGCAGCATTTAATATACAAATAATACAGCAATATTATACAAATAATACAGCAATATTATATAAAATAAATTAGTAAGTTAATAGTGGCGATAGCTTAGTTGGGAGCGAGAAACACTACCGTGATGAATGTCAGCAGGTTCAAAACCCAAGGGCACGCTCTGACTTTTCTAAAGTTATGTGTGTATTCTTTGTGAATTATCGCTTGCTTCAACGGTAAAGGAAAACATCGTCAAGACACCTGCATACCTTTTAAAGTTCTCTATAAGAATTTTGAGGATATGTGAAGTCTGCTAATCCGCATTAGACCAGCGTAGTAGACTTAAGGTCTAACGCCTCTCTCTGGCCAGCAGTGAGACTGTGTATAATACAGGGCTGATATTATTAGATTATTATAATGTAAATTATAGGCTGTAATATTGAAAAACTAATATGGAAATATTTGTGGAAGCCTGTATTCAACACTAGACATTACGTGAATGGAGATGAAAACGAAAAGTATAGTATAATAAATCGCTTGCTTGTTTCAACCAATGTTTTTATTTATATTCAAAAGTTGATTGGAGTATTAAACTGTTAGATTTTTAATTAATTAAATAACAATTTACTCTTATAGTCGAAGAAGCCGAAACCCATAAAAGTAAAAAAGAATTACATTCATATAATTCATAAGTAATTGCATACACGTTTGAATTTTATTGCTTGCGTTAAAATTAATTGACGCGCTAATTAATATTAGTGGTAAACAAATAATGTGATTTATACCAATCTGTTTATGATACTTACATCCATAGTTGTATTATAAATACGAAAGTAATTCTGTAACGATTTCATGGTTAAACTATTGAACCAATTTGAATTATATAAAACTAGCTTTTGCTCGTGGCTTCGCCCGCTCGAAAGAGTATTCCGGGATAAAATTCCCGCTACATATATTGCCGGGATAGAAAGTAGCCACCCCAGGGTCTTAAACTATTTTCATACCAAATTTCATAAAGATCTGTTCAGTAGATTTTGAGAAAATCGATAACATACAGACAGACAGAAAAGGGACTTTGTTTCTATTATGTAAAGATTTAGTATGGAGCTAAGTTGAGACCCTGGGAAGGATATAGGCTATTTTTATCCAGAGATATATGTATATAATGGGAATTCATCCCGAATAAACGCGAGCAAAGCCGTGAGCAATAGCTACGGTTATAAATAAACATTTTACATTGCTTAGTTTTAAGTGAGATAGTAAGAATTTAATTTTAATTGAAGTGTCGTAATGTATCTTTTATAGTTTAATTACGCATCCATAATATTTTATCATGTGACCGCAGCTGAAAGTAACATCTGTCGTCTTTATTCCTAATAATTGCTGTTAAGTATCAAATAAATTGTAAATTAAATTATACCCATACATAGTGATATGTAATATAAAATATAATTTAGCGTTTTTATCTTTAGAGTTATTTTAAAATATAATAACCGATAAAAACATCGTGGGCCTGTTAACACTATAACAGTTTTAAAGTATTACGATGCGTTAAATTACATGACTTAAATAGTTGTACAATGTACAGTGAATATATTTTATTATTCAACGGATTGCATTTTTTTATACGAGCGAATTTGTTATTGTAAAATTTGTCAATTTGTAAAACTATTTTATAATTTTAAAACTTATTATCATTTGAAATAGTTCTACTTTCACATTACTTAGATCGTGACGTATCGCACATGCGTTTGCGCCGCACCGGCGATAACTACGATCCCGGTAATTTATAGCTTTGTAGCATACGTGTAAATTATACGCTTTCTAGGTGATAAAATATATTATAATAAATTCCACTACAATTCACAAAAGAATAATTAAATTAAAATATAGGCGAGAAATGTTAAAACCATTCAGACACACTACAAAGAAAAGTAAAGTAATAAAACTTTGTTTTTCGAAGAGCATAGTGGTTTTAAATAGTAAAACTCATACAGTACTTATAGGTCTCTGTTGAACTCCTAAAACTCAGGCATTATTTTGTAGGTTACCTAGCATAACCTAACGTCACTATAAACTATGGAAAATGTTATCAATCGAGAAGTTTAGTAGTTTCGACTTCGTTTTAACAGAGCTATGACCTTTCTACTTCCTATATCCGTCATGTGTTTCACACGAGTGCGTAAATATTTGTATAAGATATTTTAATGTTCCCATCACTTAAGCGACATTAATGCGAATCAAGTTCAAACAATTGTTAAATTACTGTTACAAACAATCCGGTGGAATTGAATAGACGCAGCCAAAGATCAAAGTCATTGAATACATTGCAAACGAATAGTTTCTCACAGTAAGACATTAACGACTACGATAATTCAATACACATTTGCATGCAACGTTATAGGAAGTGAACTAAATTTAAATCTTTAGGTATTGAAGTTTACATAACGTATATTATACAAATGATCCGATAATTTTAAAATTTAAGATTAATAATGTCAATATTGTTGTATTGGCTAAGGGATTATCAAGAAGATATTAAATATATATGAAAAAAGTATTTTTAACTCAAAGTTTTTTTTGGTCTGACTTGTACGTTGAAGGCTAAGACTGCCTAGTGACCCCACTACACCTGATGATCAGTGGATTGGCGTTCAATAGTGTGTTGATACACGAGAGATGATTACCCCTCGGCAGTCGAGACAATTATGCCGGCTTGTTACAACCGGATATATACAGCCTGATTCCAGGAACGCTACACACTAAGACACATTTAAAACAACGTTGTCATCCATGTACTATAGAATACCTTCAAAGGTCTTCGATAAAAAAGGACACGTCATAACCTTAGAAACATAAAGGCTAGTTCATACCAGAGCCTGTATTTTGCAACCAAGGCTAATATGAAACAAATATTATATTCCTGACCACACCGAACGTGTTTTTGCAACTCCTAGGTACAACATAACGGGTATGCACGTATGCAAGTACAAGCAAAGAGAAAAGCGTTAAAAGTAATTTGTATATTTTTTGTGCGGTAACTGTTAAAGTTAAGCGGTTGATGGTCTACCGTTAGCCCGCGCATGCGTTGTCAACCGCAACATTAAATACTAACAGGTCTTCGCTGGCTCCAAGCCAGGTATTATGGCCCAAAAATAAGATTTTTTATGATAGCAATTATAATTAGCGTCGTAAATCTAGCTGTATTAAATCACTAGTATAGCCAGTGTATATATCTTGTACTACAAAGAAAATTTTATATTTAAACTGTGTTTTGGCAGTAAAGCTTGTTCTGGTTATTGTCAAATTGTAGTCATTAAAATCAAGGAAATTTGACGTTAGCTTTACACTAGAATAGCTGTGTCGGAAGGGCATATAATGAGGTATTTCATGTCAACAAAATATTACTATGCTTCTAAAGGGTAAATGAGTTCTTGAGTGGAGACCACGTAGTGTAGGTCGCCCTCCAGCAAGGTGGAGTGATCCGCGAAAGGTCGCTGGTAAGAACTGGATACGACAGGCCGAAGACAGGGTAAAATGACGCATATTAGAGGAGGCCTATGTCCAGCAGTGGATAAAGATATAGGTTGATGATTATGCAAGTAAAATTGTGTTGAAATAGTTGTTCGCTGTTCCGTCCGATTCGAAGTCCTTTCCTATACATAAATGGACTATTTCAAGACGAAAATGACTACCTATACGTAATCCAGGAGTTAGTCTATTGTCAAATTAAACCAATTTAAATGTTTCTGCTAATATTTCTAACAAACATTTTTACAAACTCGCATTTATGACACTAGTAACAATATCAGCCATATATTATATATATACTGTATGTACCATTTCTAGGCGCGGGTGTCTTCTACTTCTGAAAGGGATTAAGCCTTAGTCCACTTCTATGGCCTAGTGTGGATTGGCAGACTTCATATACCCTCCAAATTATTATAGAGAACTTCTCAGGTATGCAGGTTTCTTCAAGATGTTTTCCTTTACCGTTAAAGCAAGCGATAACTCACTAAGAATACACACAAAACTTTAAAAAGATAGAAGTGTATTCCCTTAGGTTTTGAATCAAAGGACATTCATTCTTTAAAAATGCACTTACAATCCCATTTCGACACAAAGCTATAGAGATCTATTTTCGATCAGTTCCCGCCCTTTCCAAGAACTGTGGCCTATTTTCGTAAACTGCACGGTAACATTCTGTTTGTTCTAAGTTCCCAGCTCCCTTTACTAAGTTTCTATTACCATAGAACGTGAAATGGCAATGCATATTAGCTAATATACATACGAAACTAAATGTCGGACCGTTTTGATTACGATAACATGGTTATTAATAGAAGCAATTTTAACATGACCCGTTTAATTTACATTACAGATATATTGGGGGTATATGTTTTTAATTCTCACGTTTTTAACATTTAAAACATTAAGTTTAGATAATTTTAATAATTTGAAGTCTGAAAGTGGATCGGTAAAGGTAAGGAAAAACTCCGATGAATGTTTTTAAGACGTTGCTAGTCCGGGATTTCCGAACACTCAATACTTGGTTTCTTTTTATGTACGCAAGCAATCCTATTTATTATATTGGACGATTAATTACACTCTTTGATCAATATCCATCGCTTCAGGCCGTGTTCAGATTATAAAAGATTCAATTATAATAAATGTAGCTAATTTCAATCAAATAATACAACTAATTAGCTGACATAGAAACTTCTTTGTGCGGCCCGCTTAACAAATGACTCAATTGGTGTTGTTAATGGTTCTTTGCGGCCTCATTACGACTGGCTCGGGGTTCGAGTTCGGTCACGAACTTTGGTAGGCAAATGGATATCATAGTTCCCAACGATTACCATCAATCTTTTTAGATATATAATAAATATCTGAATAATCAACGAGACGTAAGTATTCGCCGCAGGGTCATATCGTACAACAGAATCAGTTATAAATCATTCCGTGTAATTACATTTAGTATAAATACGCTGCTGCAAAATAAAACCTAGGTTCGATTCTCATGCAGAACTGTTAACAAATGTTTATAGCAATGGCAAAGTGAAATTTTCACAAAGGTAACCCGACACAACTTATACGTACAAATATGCATAAATGTGGTCTACAAATAGTTCTAATGATAATTAGATTTTACATAAATTACGAAAGGGAAGCCGGCAGGAATCGGCTTGTATGGACCCTTCGCCACTGGTTTGCAGAAAGCGGTTTTGAGAACAATTTTATGATACAATAATCGTGATTGGGTTAGAAGTGCGTATTTGAAAAAAACTCAATGTATAATGACCAATATCCCCAATAAAAAAAACGTAAAATTTGCTTCATTAAATAAAAAAATTCTTTAACAGATTCCTATTAACTAACATTATTCCCCATAGCAAAATCTGATTTGCAAGAGACTATATTGTATATCATGTAATGCAGGGCGGTCGACGTTGCCCACAAAACTTAGTTACAAAAACGATTGCGGCGATCAAACTTCATTAAGCTGTTCACGCAACTAACCACCATTGGATATTTCGATTTTCGACTAACACCATAACCTGTAAAGACACGAATCATGAAATCATTGCATCTCGTGTTCGCAAGTTTATGAAATAAATGCTTTTGTAGATGTATTTATGGTTAATTATATTTTGCCCGTGTTCACCTACACCCGTACACCTAAATGTTTGTATGGAAATGGTATGGTATGGTGTAAGCTTAAGTCTACCAGGACATGTTTCAAAGTTGGCTATTATTACTATTTAGATTAAAACCCGCTTTAAAAAAACACTACTCATCGCATAGGCGAGCTTAGTTGTCCTTATAAGTACATGAGATAATATATTAATCCAGTTAAGTCACTTATAACTACAGATGTTTTATATTGAAAATAAAGTTAATGAAAAGTAACCAAAGAACCTCGGGCAGGGAAGGGGAGATAAAAATGTAAACAATTTTTAATTAAATAATGGATAGGACGCGTTGCGATAATCACCGGTGAGGACAATAAAAGCCCTAATCTAGCTTACATACCTTTTACTTGTTACCTAAGCGATGACTACCCGATGAAAAAAGGTAGAAAGAAAACCCGGGCTTACTTATACCCCTTTAGTGATTATATCCTCGAAATATAAAATATTTTTTAATGAAATCTAATGCCCTTAGCAAATAAATTGTCGTTTTAGGTACTGCATGTGATCTAAAAATAATTTACCTTAAAATCTATCAATAATATACTATAAGTTATCAAACCAATACATTTAATATAACAATATCATCCATAAAATATATTTTACTAATTGCCATATATTTTGAAACATAATTACTTGTTTTAAAACATAAAGATAACTGGTATAAAGATAATCCTTAATTAGCTTTTTGGAAAGGCCATGAGACTTAATATTGGCCGTTGTTAGAAAGAATACACAAATGTCACATTTAAAGTTTTAAGAGATCCGTACCTACATTGAAAATAGAAACATGTTACTACGTCTTCACTGTCTATCTATCAGATAAAGACGTAGAAAGGTAAGCAGTTGTGCGGAATTTTCATGAAATTATTATAATGGCAGTGATCGAAAAACATATTAAAATAAAAAAAATCGACGCACGGAACACTCGAAGCGCAGATTCGACTCCTACATGCCCGTTTTTTATGTAGGGAAAAGTTCTCATCGCTTGCTCATTAGATACGATTTTCAAACAAACCATGTTGTCCATTGTTTTGTAATAATTAAAGACCTTGGTTTACCCAATTAAGAAAGTTACAAGATTTTGTTTCGTTATCCATAATTGGTACAGGTGTATTTAAGAAGCGGCTAAAATGCATGTTAAGGTATTCATTATATTTTCATATTTAAAACATCTGAAAATAACAATGTTTTAAAAGGACTATTTTAAAGTCAATTGTTATACAGAAATTCAAGTCAAATAGTCAGTAGAACAGTAGTTAGCGTAAAATAGCTGACACGATGACAGAATGACACCGAAGTTTCACTTTAAGGGTCTTGGTATGCCTTAAAGGTACGGAACCCTAATAAGTGGAGTGTTAGTGCTGCACAATACGCCGCATCGGATGATGGAATGCGAGAGATAAGCATGGCTTTGGCAGTATCTTCGATGGATGAATTTGTTTTTTTACTTTATTATCCTCAGCACATTGTTCACCGTACATATGTTAGCATACACCTTCATATACATCATACCATAAGGGCGTTTTTAAATTAGCCACTGAGTGCCGTGCTGCAGCCTCGCGACAAATTAAAAGGCGCAGTAGAGGTTTATTTTATATCTCTAAACTGTTAAATTGGATTTGGCGATATCCTTGATGTTAGCGGCGATAGCCTAGTTGGGTGTGGAACGGACTGCCGAGACGAATGTCCGCAGGTTCAAATCCCAAGGGCACACACCTCTGACTTTTCTAAAAAAAATCATGTGTGTATTCTTTGTGAATTTATCGTTCGCTTTAACGGTGAAGGAAAACATCGTGAGGAAACCTGCACATCTGAGAAGTTCTCTATAGGAATTTCGAAGGTGTGTGAAGTCTACCAATCCGCACTAGGCCAGCGTGGTGGACTAAGGCCTAAACCCTCTCAGTAGTAGAGGAGGCCCGTGCTCAGCAGTGGGCAAGTATATAATACAGGGCTGATATTATTATATCCTTGATGTTGGCATTCCGGATATCTTTATCCATACTATATACTTCACATCGGATTTCTATGGTAGTAGTTCACGTTCCTGACAGATGTCTACAGCGTGACGTTATCAATTAAAATTATGTTACTACGGACCTAAAAATAGATAAAGTCAGGATATTAATGGATTATAAATTTACTAAGAAATTGATATAAAAGGGACTTAAACTTTATAATTAAAATGATAATTGTACATCAATGAAATAAAAATCGAAAACATACATTTAATTAAAAGATAAGATTATCTTATCGCTGCGAATGCATGACTTCTTCAACAGTTTATTTGCTGTAAAAGTCGTCGGGACATCAATTGCTTTGTTTACAACTGATAACGCGTAGTAAGTCATTGACAATTACAAGTTCAGTGAAAGAACGAATTCGATTAAGGTACTGAAGGACGCCAAATACATTTCCTTTATTCTTTATCAACCAACTTCATTTTTGTTTTGTGAACGTGTAATTAGGTCATAGATTTTTATTAGTTACCTGAATTTGATTACTATTAAAGTACATGTCTACAAGCCTATTGTTTTTTTAAGTTATCGAACCTGTTGAAATTTCGCCCTAAATATAATCGACACATCTATTTTTATAAATTGTCTACTAAAAATCGAATCATATCTCTAAATAAGTTGCCACCTTCATATATATGGCTTTAAATTCATACGCGCATCTAAACCTACACATAGTGACACATTTTTCAGATTTCGTTTGTTTATAGTGATTGTGATAGACAGGGGTGGTTGAGGGACGACGGGGCGGCCGCGGCGCGGGCCGGGCGGTCCGTTGAGGTTTGTCGACGCGAAAACACTCGGTCTTTTTTAATTTATGACAACATCGAAAGAAATTCCTTCTTTAATAACATAAACAATGTAGGACGTGTATACTTAAGTTGTCTAAGTTGGGTTGTATACATCTTTTGTCAGTTAATTATGTTAATTTTATGCACACATAATATAAACCAATATTCTTTTATAAGTAGTTAACGTATTTTTTCTTTGATATGGCACTATAATTCAAGAGTTCATTTCTCAAATAAATGATGATTGTTAGTATAGTGACCCGTACGGTGTGGATTACCCACACCGGTATCACTAATTCATATTCTAAGTACTCATACCAAAAATTCACAAGTGTTTATTTTTTTTACAAAAGGAACTTTTTATAAAATAAAATACTGGTTACAGAAATAACCATAGACAATAAAAAATTAAAACAAAAATGGACGCCGTAAAAAGTAACACAAGATGACATTAACCGTTACGAGCCAGTTGCATGTAAGTAACCAGGTAAAGAGTGTTATGCCCCAGTGCCTACATCACACTTCAACGCATTTTGACGAGCGCGTTAAAAGTTTTATTATATTGCTAGACGGGATAAATGTCTGCCTTTGATGGACGTTTGATTTGCTGCCTGACAGGCTGCCAGGTGGTCCCCCGGTTTACTGCGTATTGTGTTACAATTTTGTATTTGATGTGGATGCTGAAAGCAATTAAAAACTACATTTGTGCTGTTACAAAAAAGTTTTTGAGTTCGGTGTGTTTTGTTTTTTATGAAGCACTAATCTCTTGTGACTGTCGTATAGTCGTATATTCGTAGTCAGTTTTTAAAAATTCAAGTACTACTTATTCCAAATAATACAAAAATATCCTACAAATTGATACCAGCAATTAACACTACGCTAAATAGATTTTTGGCTAATGTCCGTAAGAATGTAAAATTATTATTTCTTTATCTTTTATAAGCTTACAAAATCACTTTTTTTTGCTATAAAATGAAGAATTCTTGAATTACAAAAAACGCTCATTAAGGAAGCTCTAGTATTATAAAATTTATATTATTTTTCACTTCAAACGTCTCCCTTGTAAAGTTTACATTTTCAATTTAGCGTAGTGTTAATTGCAGCTGTCGAAATCATACTAGTACCTAGAAACTAGCAACTTTAAATGTAAGAAATAAAATGGTTGTGACTAGTGGTTAATTAACCGCAGTTCTATATATTTGCAAATCATTACTAAATCGCTGTCCACTAACGCCAATTGAACTTTACTCAACACCATTTATACATCAGTATAGAAATCCTTCACAAAAACTATGTTAGTCGAGTTTACAACGCTCACAAAAACCGTTCGAGAGCAAAGCAAACAACATGAACATAAATCTAGAAGTTGTAATGAAGCGTTATTGGTGCGATAATAAAAGCTAAATTGATTAGCGGTGGTCCCGTGCAGGTAGACCGCATTCCGTACGCCCCCCTCCCCCACCCCAGCCACATTCACGGGACGGGATAGGGACGGCATAACGTTAGAACTCGGGGAATTAATAAAAAGTATGATGGAGGTACACAATGCGTGTCGTGGAAGATGTCGCCGTCAGGTAGATTCTTGATGTGTTTAATGTTTACTAAGTTGGGTTAATGGACATTTTTGTATATAATTTATGGATGGAAAGCGTTTAAATTAATAGAGGTTATTGTATTAATTTTATGATTATTCTAAGCAGCGCTCGAGTTGAAGTGTCCGACTTGAATATTTGTGTTAACAGAATTCTTTGAGATTCCTCATTCATAGTACTTAATACAATGCCATTCATACAAATAAAATATACGATTTCTTGACAATTGTATATAATTAATATGTGCATGTGTTTAAAATCGCTCTCTAATAACATACAATTTTCCCACGCATTTCTATATCGTGAGAGCGTTGTATGCAAATGGGTACACGAGTTTTGAAAAACTCAAGGGTATATCTCGACATAATCAAAAATTCAAATTATTAACTCAACAATCATCGACATACCAGTACATATCATCTCTAATTCAAGCCGAAAAACGGCTCCGTGAAATAGCGTCCGGAACCTATGGTATGGCATTCAGGCACTACACTCGTCGATAGTTTACACAGTCAACAGCCCGCTAATTGGGCCCCTGTAGAGCCCTGGGACCCTAAAGCCCTCCATCTCATAACTAGCACACCCTAAAGCGTAGTAGAGAGAAATGATATTTTTCGGTGGCTACAGTACGTTCATAGTTCATCTGTGCGTTTTCATGTTTGCAAACGTATGCTAACTATGCAATCCATTTGACATAATACACGTCTTCTAAATTTTATTCATTACTAATAACTTTTGGCATTGAGAAGTAAAAATTGCAAAAATATTATAAAAATCAAGTTTGTGGCGGTCATGTGCAACATTGGACTTTAACCAGCCGTGAACCGGTAAATAATTATAAATATACCAATAAAACAAAACGAAACTTGCATAGTAACTATACGAATCGAATTAAAACAGAGTTTTGTTATATTATTAAGTTATTATTATACACGTGTTAGCTAATTAGTAATTAGTAACAGCAAATTGTCGAGGCGCTTTATAGCTAAATCACATCTAGAGTGTCTGCGCAAGCGCATGAGTCAGGTAGGGCGAGGTGAAAATAAGCGTAAAATTAATATCAGATCAAGGTTGCCATCAAAGCTTCCGCTCGTGCGTGATCTATATTTTTAAGCTAATGAAACAATCTCATGCTTGTTAAATAGATAGCCCCATTTAATGTAGAACATAATTAAATATAACAGTAATACTGAATTTAGAACGCTGAGTTCTATCGAACTGGTGTGTGATTAGATTTTAAATTAATTAATTGACGAATAGCATTACCTCATGCATTGGTATTATCACTTATGTATTAAAATAATATAACAAAAAAATTAAATATATAACATATAAATAATTGCCGTAAAAAGTAAGAAAACTAAGAAGGGCGTCGAACTAGAGTAAAATATTAGTGTAATGCTATAATTTGTCTCGATATAATTTTATTTCTAAATATTAGAAACCATCTATTTGCTTTGAGCAAACTATTCCTTAATCGTAGCCATAAGTCGAATGTGTTGATTTAGAACTGAACTTTGATTATGTAAAATATGATGATAAAAACAATTAACGTAGCCTATATTATTATTAAGGCGACAAATTACTAGATTTCTTCTTACTACAACATATTGTTATGTACATTTTCTTATTTATCCTACAGTGGTCCGAACCGATGTCCAATTTTATTGAGAGAACGGCTGCGTAGGCGCGTACGTGTACCTACAGACTATAAATTTAAAGCCAGCAATAAAAATACTACTAACACATTTCCTACACTTTGATTCGACCTGTTTATATAGATCAAAGCTGTAGGATATAAAGTTTATCTAATATTCCATCATAACTTTGTAAATTCCGAGAATTAATGTCCCAGTTCTACTCAGCGTTGTGCGGTAACTAAAGCTGATTGAAAAGTTGCAATAAAGCTGCAGCGGTTGACATATAACACGGCACGTAACAACAACATGAATAAAAGAGGCGCTGAGTGTGAACAGGTGATAATAGATCTGCGAATGACACGTAGCAGCTAATTGTGAATTATTAACGGGCTGGTGCAACGAAGCCCGATCGGATCGCAAATGAGTGTATTGTAAGCGAGTGTTATTACCGGTCGAGATTCGCTCCGCAGTCCGCAGTCGACACGTCTCGCCGGAACTATCGCGTGAAGGCATCCCGCCTCATGAATGAACGCCGATTGGACTTCCATTCGACCAGTTTTGTTACGCACTGATTGCTGCTTACCCACTTTTAATCTTATCTACTACACGAGCTGGAAACGCCACGTGAACTTAAACCGACAAACGGCGGCGGCCATCTCGATTGGCCGGCTGCGGGCTGACCGCGCGCACCAAAAAACTGCCCGACGTTGCATCGCCGCGTCTTCCTCATTTCATTCACACCTTTTTATAAAGTTTTTTGGTGAATGAAGTCGTGTTCGGGATAATTATTAAATTTCAACGATTCGTTACAAATATCGATGAGCCGGAAGCCTATCGGCGCGGATGATTACATCGGGTGATCAGATTCCGACGTTCAGAAAGTAATTTTATGGTTTTTACACTGAATTTTAGTTTATCTAAATATTTTACTGGGATGTTCACGACACCGTGTTATTTGAAATGTTTATTTTTGTTTATAGACATTACGTTATTAAATATGACATCATGTCGCGTAGTAAGAACTTCATAGTACACTTCATAGAAATAATTTGTTCACAATAGCAGTAATTCAAAATGTCGAATTAAATCTAAATCTACAAACAGCGCTGCAGTCGATTGTAGGGTGGATATTAGACGGGCATTATAAAACGAATCAGTGGTAATAACGCAGGGGATCTAATTAAATTGCCGCCGATAATAATGGCACTCGGTCTCCCCTAGCAGACCCCTCGACATTTATTATTCGTGCGTACCCCACAACACAGTACCTGAAGTAACACGGAAACAACATCGAATGGTTTTGTAATTTTTCTAAATGTTTACTAGCGAGCTAGTCTCATGAGATGATGTCGGTGATTAAATGTAAACAGTTTAAAACAAAACTGGTAAGTGGAGCGAGGGCGCTATTAAAGGGCTTCTGGCGCGCATCTTACATATTATATTTATCGCGATCTGACCATAGTGCGTAAATGTATGAGCAATTTAAATTACTGACAACTGTTTAGAAACTTCTTTATTATGACGTAAGCTGTGATGACTTCATTCACAAGAATTTGTTGCTATTTTTAACAGTAAATAGATATCGCAACGTAAATAATCAGTGATAAGTATTGTTAATGATGATAGATGGCAAATTCATCAATCTCTTTCGACTTTGATTTTATTTAAGTATATCTTTCTAATCAAGAAATTTTAACAAATTAATGAAATCGGTAGCTCATATTATGTTTCAAGATTTATCATTAGTATTATTATAGAAAATGTCGCTAAGTACTTCGCAAACTGATGTGCAAAGTTTCATGAAGCTTATAGCACAACTTAATTGAAATAATTCAGCTTAAATCTGCAACTGAATTAATAGATCAGACAAACGTTATCAAAAGTTAGCCACGTGAACATTTAGTCCTAATATTGTTTCCCTCACGTCGCGTCGGATCTCCGAGTTACGTCTAGTACTTTGTTGAATTGCAATTCACGGCAATTCAAACACACACCTTTATATTGTTATACCTCCATTTCATTGCTCGCTAGGGACTACATCTGCCCCGCCGCGCCGCGCCGCGCCCGCCGCGCGCGCCCCGCGTCCCTACCCCACGTCCATTAGTGTTTTGTGAATGATTTAAAAGCTCTTTCGGATAACTACTCTGTAAGTGAGTAATTTAAGACTTGCTTCCCATTTTATCAGTGCTCCCCAAATTTGAGTGCGCATTAAAACATTACGTTGTGCCGTAGAAAGCGAATGCGAAGCGTAATTGTGTCGCTGGAAGAGTTAATGAGGAACTGTATCTGTTTAACTGTTTCATGCCGTGAATAGTTGATGTGAACGTTGTGTAGCTATTTATATTTTATGGTTTTAAAGTTTTATTGTGCAAAGTAAGATGATAATACATTTTTTATTTTAGATTTAATCTGTTCTGTAAACAGGTGTTAACTGATCGTTAAATAATGTGTCCCTTTACTGTCGTGGAACCAGCTAATTTGCCGGGATTCATTAAGGAACACGTTTGCTGTCGGAGAAAACAATCACACTGGACCTTATAATATATGATAGCAGTCTATGAACAACTCAAATTTTATCTGTAATTTTGATCAAACATAGCAGACTTGTTTGAGATGTTGTATAATTATCGAATAAAATAACTGTTGAGCCGTCCTCATCCAATAGGACTGGGTCATTCACAAACACGCCAAGTTCAGCACACAAGGCTGCATCAAAAACATCATGTAAACAACAAAATATATGTATTTCATTATAAACAACTAGTAAAGGTTAAGTACTTGGTATCGCAGATCTCATTTCGAAATATGTTTATGCTACCGAACGTTTGATCAGATCGGCCAACCTTTAACTGCTGCATGTTATTAGCCTCGCTGCACTCCGCTAGCTCATAATTTATTGTACACAAATGTCTACATTATATTCATGTTGAATACTTTACCAGTTTCTGTCGTATGATAAAAATGACAGCTTATAACAAAGTTATAGTTTCGATTAAAGAATATAATTCCATCTAATCCTTTAGGAAAATACAGACATAATTTTATCAAATGAAAATATTGAAATGAATAACACATTATTATCTAATAGATAGTCTAATCGCTATACTTGGAACATAAGTTTGATTTAAAATATTAGTTTAACACTTGTAAAAGCCTTGTGGGAGGAACAGATTTAAGGTGATAATGAAGCACTGTTGTATTTAATAACAATTTTAGCGCAACCTTTGTTTGCAAACTGTAAATGGAAATGCTAATTTTTTATTTCCCAAGCCAATAAAACTGAGTCATGATCCATAAACGTGTAGGTGAGCGGACAAATGGCGGGTTAGGCAGAGGAGCAGCGGAAGAAAATCCGTCATTTGGCACCCGTAAACAATGCTCGACGGTACGTACGTGCATGTAAATGAGAGTTATGGTAATTTATCGGCGGGGATGAGGCGGTAATGATAAGATAACGCTTTTGTTGCCGCGCGGCCCGGAGATACGGCTCATGGACCGGCGACGCTCGCGCACACAGCGCCAGCCAAATCATTTTTTATGTGAAAAATTACAAAACAAAAAACAAGATTTTACACTTAGACCTTCACATCCGATATTGCTCGAGGAATGGATACGCCGTATATTGCGTTGATGGCCCCGAAGTACATATTTAGACGTGGCGTCTGCGTCAATATTTTTGAGATAAGTTGTAATAATTGGGCTTTGTGTATTATTATTGGAGTAAAATGAAACATGTGTTGAGCATTCCTTTCCTCGTGTAGTTTAAGAAATTACGTGGTCGATTGATTAATTTCATGTTATTATGTGTTGATTTTTATGTTTATGTTACGAATTTGATTAATTTACTGGAATGCACAACCTCAATCGGTATTGTAGAGATATTTTGCTATGTGATATAATTTTAATGATTATTTCAAAGTATTCTAAAATTAAATTGTTATATAGCTGAGTCACAATCTTTGTGATATGGCCGCGCTCAAAGAGAAGCATTAAAACCGGTACATAATAAGTTCTAAACGACAAACCAAATCAAAATTCCTAGAAATACGCTGTAACGCCAAATTAAATGTAATTTTTCTAGGTAACGACGGGTCGACGCGCTGCACTATTGTACACAATTAAAATTACTTTATAAGAGTAAAAATATATTAATCAGAATATCTACTTTTTTTTAATCTGTAGCTGTCCTATTTTATTAGCATCTGTATTGCAATCGTTTTAGTTCATCTTATTAAGAAAATAAAAAGACTTCACAAGGATATCAATATAAATAGTATTAGTTACTAATTGATAGTATTAATAAAACAATAACTGTTGTTTTTATTTAAAAGAGAGTATACAAACGAATACTTCTTTAATATCCATTTTAAAACAAACAATTCAAGATTAGATCATTTGAACGTTAACAAAAGACTAATTTTTGCCAGCGACCTCTTCAAAGTTATACATTAGTAAAGATTCAATGTTTTATTTTACCTACTATATCAATCTAAAATATAACGATTTAATCCAATTCCGATAAGGATTGGAAATTATGAATGACTCAATGAGCGGTATCGAAACGCCATTGACGTTAATGCTCAACTAAATGATAAGTGTCATCGCATCACGACAATAGAATATTGGGGTAAACTGGTAATAAATGTATCTATGTATTTGTAGTTAACGAGGCACGCTGCGGGGCGCCGCGGCCCCATCTGCTCCGGCAGACTTGGTGACGCCAATTCACATTATTATTGTAATAGCATAAAAATAATTCATACAGTTTATAGGCAAATGTATTTGTCCAAATGTTATGTTTAGTATTTTTAATATTTATGTCTTCTGTTGCGAGTGTCAATTTGTAGTATAACCGTTTTTCCTGTGTATTCTGTTTCGTTTGAAGATTAGAATCATTTTAAGATAGATGTTTTTTTAAAGAATTTTCCTGTTTGTTAGGATTTTTGCAATTCCATGAGCATGAGTTAATAAGTTTTGACTGGCGGAAATTGCAATTTTTCTTATATCTATTTTCGAATTTTTCAAACTGGAAACCGTTGTAACCGATGTTGGTAACGACGTACATTTGACATCGCTCATGGTATTATAGGTCTTCTGCTACATTAACATAAATAATTCATAGTTGCGATCAAGTGCGCGGGCGCAGGTCGTTCATTGTTCGCGCTGATGAGCGGCACGGACAACGCCTCGGAAACTATGGCGCCCTAGATTTCTTGATTCAGATTTTTTTTTTGAAAACACATGGCCAACTTAAACGTAGGTACTAGCATTTATGGAAAAAAAGATGAGGTGGTAACGGACATGGATACGACGAAATAATTTGAGAACAAATTTCCAAAAAATACAGGTCTAAATTTTGTTACACATCACATTTATGATATTTAGAAAAGGTAAAAGAAATCATCTGTTGTTGTTCAATGAAATAACAAAAAAAAATACAAAGATATTCCTGTAGTCAACACAACACTTATCCACATCTAAAATATTAAGCAAATATGTGTCGTAATAAGTAAACTATTAAGTATCGCAAAGGTCTGTGGATCAGACTCGTTAAAACTTCATACGAGTCGGAGTACTTTAACGAGTTCACGTTTCTTTATGATTTTTAGTCGACATGTAACATTTAATTTACACTCTTTGGAAATATGAACATACTGAGCGAGTTCTACAAAAGAGATACTTCCTATGCCAACTGGTTTAATTGGCGATAGACGGATATGCTCATTAAAGTTTTGTCTCTATATCCTATTTATGTTGCTAGAATATCTACTGTACCAACAAACCATGGGAAATTTCAAGTCTTCTAGCATTATTTTTTACTTCAAAACAGGAACATCGAATATCTGCGTCGATAAAATAAAACATAAATATTTTTTATGATAATTTTGAATACCATTACCTTTACTAGATAAAAGTTCCAATATGGATTTCACGCTGCATATTTTATAGATATTATTTTATTATAAATAAAATCCTCGATTTATTATAGATGGAACAATACATTCAAACACAGAACATCTATGAGTAAAGGTGGTTGTGGTGGGTCACCGGAAGATGGTTGTTGATAAGGCTCCTACGGAAACGCATTTCACGGCGCGAATAGTCGAGGGTAATTGTACTCGTAAATACATGCCTTTTAATGTTATACACTACGCCATTTAAAACTACATGCGTTTGTACGCAGTTAGTTTTACCCGCGGCTTCTGTCGTAAGATGTTAGAATTATTGTGTAAGGAAATCTATTTTTGGAATAGAAATGACGCTCAGGCTCTGAGAATTAACACTTTATAATATTATTAATAACAATGACTGTACTGTAATTTAGACCACGCTAGGAAACATAGATGTCCATGTAACAGATACATAATGTCTAAAGATAAGTTATGTCAAGTTACAGCAGAAAAATATTTTGGTGTGTGACATGAAAAAGTCGTACAAACATACTTCGTGAATAGTTCATATGCCAGCCTATTACTATCGAAATAAGTCGTAAAATGTAAATTAGCATTCCGAGTTGCACACATGCCTTTATGATAATACTGTGTTGAGTTATAAAATTGAAATTAGATGGTTTTACATAACAAACTTATGTCACTGTTAATGTCTACTTTAAGACTGGAATAACTGTTTACTCGCGGCGTTCTTGCCGGCTTAAGATAGAACAAATAACTTAAGTGGCAATGAAAAAGAAGTAAGGAAGAATTGTTGGACTAATAAAGCCAAGCTCGTGCGGGAATCACGGTTAAAGAATGAAGAGAAACATTGTAAGCTTGCACGATATTAGAACGTAATTTCCAATGTAAGATGCGGAGTGTTTTTACTTTTTCCTGTTGCAATATGCACTTATTGGATTTAAAAGTTGCCAAGGTTACCCTTTGATTTATTGTAGGGGAGAATTGTATACAATAAGGGTCGTGATGGTAGTGCTATCTGAGATGTCAGGACCAGAGATTTCTTGGTAAGCGTTAATATGTTTTGGGTTTATCCAAAACGTGTAATGTTTTTGTTCGGAGAAATAAAAGATAATCTTAATATGGGAATTCCGTAATATTATTGTATTTAGATGTTGGCTTATTGAGAAACAAACTTATAATTATAAAGTATTTGTACTAGGTACTTGGCCAGTATAAATAAGTATTTTTTATATTGATTCCAGAAATATACAGTCTTACTTATAAACTTATTTTAGCGCTAAGGAGTGATTAAGAATTGCTTAAATAATTGACAAAAATATCACCGTTTTCCTAGTTTAAACCTTATTAAGAGGCCAGATGGCGGGGTTTGATTTATAGCTGATCGAGTAAATTTGTGTTTTAACTAAGCATAGGTTTGCGATTTTTTTATAAGGAAGACTGTAAATATAATGACATGTAAGAATTCCTTTTACGATATATCAAATTATTCCAAGCAATGTAATAACGATAAAAATGACAATATAGCGACGGTCCCTACGTATAGTATCGAATCTGCAAAATTGCATTTTGCAAATTCAATACTTTGCGTAGGGACTGTCGGTATTTAAACGGTCTTTATTAAAATGAACTACATTTATTTAAAACAATTAGGATCGAAGTGCTTATCGCCATGGTAAAAAGCACTAAACAAGCGATGTATATTCGACAGTCCCTACGCAAAGTATTGCATCTGCAAAATGCAATATTGCAGATTCGATACTTTACGTAGGGACCGTCGATAGGTGTTGACAGTGAAGTTAGTCGCATTAACCTACTGAACTGTCATACGCACCCCTATAAAAAATATGCGTAATTGATTGCATCGCAGCGAGCTCATTTGACTGATTGTATAGAGCTCCAAATTGCGTATTTAACGTATGGGAAGACCCCTCGCGAACCGTTGCCAATTTAGACTGGCGCCCTTTGCGACCGAGATCGGATCCGACATGTTTGTATTGCGTTTCTATTATTTAAATTTATAGAGAAATTACTTTTATCGCGTTTAAAATGCGTTTTAGATTGCTATATTTAATTTATTTGCATCGGGGTTCGGAGGGATGAATTAGTATTATCTTTTCCTAAATTATAATCTGAATGATAAATCAGTTTCTAGATAACAATATTAGCTCTACGTTTACTTATGGACACGATTATTTGTTCCTTACATTTAGTATACTGCCCTTATAGGGCTTTCTAGACTCACTCGTTCCATTCCTTCACGAGTTCGTGCGATAATTGAGATTGAAGTCGCGCATAAATTGAAGAGTCAAAGGTACACCGGGGTCTAACAAGGGATCTCTCTTTCAATAGCTTATTCGACTTCCACAAGGTTATCACTTCTTTTTAGATAAAAAATATAATATATATTAGCCACATAAATTTATACGCAAGCAATGCCTATGAGCCTTCAAAACACAATAATGCCGCGATAAGCAAAAAACACAATCCCATCGAGTCTCGCCAAGGCAAAAGCTGGCGTAGATTAGAACGATTATAAGTGGAACAGTGTTGCAAAACTGACGATCCGTTAAGGGCCATTCCCCGCATTATCACCGTGCAAATATCCCGCCCTGAGCAGATTAGATAAACTACAGAAAATCAAGCGACGTGGGAAGCCAAACCGAAAATGATGCCAACGGAGTTTTAATTACATGCGTCCGTGCAAATTATACACCATTAATCTCCAAGAAAAATAATCAGCCGCATCATAATTCATAAAGTTTTTTTTAACCCGACGAGGTCGTTCAATGTGACTGCTGCTGTTATTCAAAACTGTTGTATTCGACAATTAGTTGATATTTCAACGGATTTATGGTAGTGACAAATGTATGCGCATAATTTGGTGAAAACTGTCCGATTTACAGGAAGCGCGAGCGTTTCCCGGATCGTTCGATGTCTATTCTATGCAGATCTAAATTTAGTGGGCAATCGCTTGTTTAATAATATATGCCGCAGCGAGCACTCGCCGTAATCTATTTACATTCGGACTGGACTGATCCAGTTCGTCAAATAGCGCAGTTTAGTTATTCCCTCCGTCGTATTGTCCGACAATCAGAGATAACACAAATTACAGTGTTGAGTGACGCTAAACAACGCTCATCAATAGCCATTGAATTGGGCGGGAAAAAATATAGTCGTTATCCGCGCTTCGTAAAATCCCTTTGAAATTTTTCTGCTAGCCACAAGTTTTTTTAAGTTAAAAATCATATGTGCATTGGGTTTTTATGTTAAAAATTAGAATTAAAAAACGAATTGAGTACGTCTCCCAATAAAGGGAAAGAATAGGTTAAGTTAGGTTAGCGTTACTACGGATGCACCAATATTTTCCGGATTTGGTTGAGTACAAAAATTTATTAAGAGCCAACCTATCGCCATATCGAACGCTTATTGACATCCCAGGCGAATCACTAGTTTAATTTGCTTGCATTAAATAACCCGAAAAAGGAACCTAAATAAGACTGTTATTGATTTTAAAAATAGGTTGTAAAAACTTTATCACAAGAGTAGTAATCCATACAAAACTGCTCTTTGTAATGTTGTAAACTTAAAACTTGGAATGATTGTAGCTATATTTGTCTGTTATTTTACATCTTTGGCACAATGAAGTCCAGAGACCTCATGACAATTCCAAGGTTAAATAAGCAGACTACGTTTGCTACAAAACCGCAGCGCAGTTAATATCAAGGAATTATTTTATCGTCGTCAGTATGCCCATTAAAAATTGTAGACATAAAAATGTACAGTTAAGTATTTAAAAAGCAAAAATGTGACATTGGATTTGAGTTTTATTTTCCTTTTAAGATAATTGTAAATAATTTTGCAACGTTTGTATTAAGGAAATATTTGTTGTCATTGAAAGTACCTTTGTCTTATACAACTATGAATAACTTAAAACTCTTGTCAATGGGTCACGGGTATCGTCAGTCATCGACACACTAACAGATGGCTCATTGTGTTAAGAAATAGAGATAAGCCATGCTTTTACGTAAATAATGGTATGGAACACGACAACGGCATAGTTAAAAACTAAAAAAGCTCCTATCTGTAAATATATTTCTTGACGGGACAAAAATAAAATGAAGTGTGTTGTAATAAGTTTATTTTCTAGCACTCGTTGTTAGTCGTAAATTTATTCCGAGAAAATATGACGGGCTTTATAGCAAGATACATTAATTCATATTTATTAGATAACTGGAATGATTCAGCGTACGTTGGAACGCAAATACCAGCATTGTCTTCACCATTATAAAATTAATAACAACAATGACGCAGTGTAACGAATAAATCAAATTACATCGCCCACTACGTGGGGAACAATGAAACAAAATATAACGTTTAAGTAACAATTAATACAAGACAATGTGGTGGGAAGAAGCGGCGCAAAACTGAGAAGTTCACGGATCCTCATCAATCAGCGATCACGAGCCATCCCCCGACTTACTCGTTACACATAATTAATCACTGAATATAATTAAAATTCCCGATGACAAGGCGCGATCACCGCCACATTCGGCCGAGGGGAGAGTTCGCGAAAAAATATCCGCCAACTCAAAACTGTTATGACAGAATTACTTGTATAACCCTTTAAAAGGTAATTGGAGGAGATTTTAAATTTTCAACAGTCTAATTAATCATTTAGCTATGTCTTATGATACAAAAACAGTCGACATGTTCTTTAACATTTACATTCAACTGCATCGTTACCATAAACCGGTCGCGAGACGCATAAAGCACAAAAGCAATGCATATATGGAGGTTATTACATTTTTCAACTGGATTTAATCCTATATGGACGATTGACCTTTTAAAGCGGTTATCCAGTTAAATTGCTTTGCTAATTACACAGTTGTTCTATTGGAATTGCAACTTTTCGGGTGATGGCGTCGTGACAAGGTTACGATAATGAGCCAAAAGATAATGTTAGATTTGAGGCGCCGCGCCGGCGTCTGCTGTGGTGTAATTACCTAGTGACTCAGCAGTGCTTTGTTCGCCCTGCATAGGATCCGCGAACAAACTTGTTTTAATTAATTTCGTGTCTCGAACAAGCCTTCAGCTGATTGTTATCTACTTAGTTGCTGTTAGCGCTCCGGACGCCCCGATAATGAAGCAACAAATCGTTCTAAAGTTATGATTTGATAGTGTTGTGGATACACAGTCTCTTGTGCTCTGTTTGCTCCCTTTCCTTGTTAATTAATTTTACACAAAAGTGTGTTTCGTGCTTACTGTAAATCCGAAAAGCAGACACATTTAACCGGTATAGTGTGTCATCACTTAAAATATATATATTATACCATTAGAAGAATTATTCATTATGGATTTAAATACATCTATAAATTATTTAATTATTTTAAAGTAAGATGCCATAAAGATAAACGGAAAGCCTTTAAAGCCTTGGGATCGACATTTGGTAAGAAATGTGTAAGTAAAATAGTATGGAAATATAAATTCAATATATTTATTATACACGGTTTTATGGATGTTAAATACAAATAATAATTACACATAATTGAAATGGTTCCTGATTTGTAAGCAATGGAAAACACACAACTATTTATTTCATAATAAATTTGGACGTCAGTACGCTTTTAGTGAAAAGTATTTTAATTAAAAGCAACTGATGTCCAATACGAAAATAGACTTTAAGAAAAAAACAAACACACCATTTAAGAATCTCATACTTTTTCGGAAGTCTATTAAAAAAGACATTCTGCCTACCTTCTCGACTTAAACTCGATACAAACAATTACATTCTTGCCAATTTGAACAAAATCATCACAAATCTAGACATAATATACCCACCAGTGCTACAATATAGGAAACATTCAGTATAATTGAATAATATATTTCATTCAGATTTAGTAGATACGGGCGCCGTAGTTTCTCTGTCATTATTTTATATCTCGTAGGTCGATGTTGTTTGGCGCGCCGGTCGCCATGGCAACCCGTGAAATATGGGTTTCGTCTTTTCTACGTTTATTGCCGTTATTAGCTAAGGATAACTATTAATTCCAGCTATAACAATAGTAACTTGTGAAATACGAATGCCAGCATGTTTTGGCTTTCATTATAGTAAGGTTACTTACCTACTTTATTGCATTATTGTATTGATTGTGCAAAGTAAAGAAATTGATAATTCTTGTTTACACAGAATGAAAGTCTTCAGGTATAAATATTGTCATAAAATGGATGCCAAATGTTGGGACCACACACGGGTCTTTGTGATTTATTTGGTCCCATACGTGATAAGTGGCGAAACTGCCTCTTGAGCGTATGACATATGTGAAAGTTGACATTTTAAATGATTTGTAGACTCTCCATGCGTATGAGAGGTTTTTTAATTATTCGAAAGTTTTTTAAATATTTCAATTGAGATCAAATGAGTATTGAATTTAATGAGTATTAATTATTGTAACTATTCAAAATATTTTAATATAATCAAAAGGAAAGCTTATCAACGCATAATCACTAAAACTGAATACGAGGGGCCAACAAATCAAGAAAATGTATAGTGTAAGCCATAATATCTAATTATTTTTTGATTAAGTCTTTTAAATCACTGAGTTAATTAAACAAACACGTAAGACTCAAAATCAAGATTAATTATATCTTCATATTAAAATAACATAAAAAGACGGCCCTCAAAACAATAATTAGTACCAATTACAACACAAAATTCTCTCTACAATCAAATAGGATGACTGGCACTACTTGAGTGGCCGCACGCAGAGAGAAATTAAGGATGTGTTCTATCTCTTTCTAAGTCCATGAGGTGTATATGTTTGTCCTTTTCATACTGTTTCAAATTTCCAAAGATTGACATCCATAACTGTCAATGTGAGGGAATACGTCTTTTCGATCTTGATGGATTAAGTAATTTAAAATGGATCCATATAAAGTAGGTTGGCATATCTATACGACCCTTTAAATCAAGTTTTTTATTATAATCTAATCATTTTTATGGCCAGTAAAATGTCGAGCAAATGTAAAAGTCCCTAATTCAATATAACGGATAAGCCATTTGAATTGAAAGAATATTGATTTAAAATACATAAATCTGTTTTGTTGTGTTTCTTAAACAACTTGATATCAGTTCCATTTAGTTTATGTCTTGTTCCCAAGAATGTCTATGGTCTGCTGTAATCCTTTTTGGGGTTCTATTATATAGCATGGATCGATAGTTTCAACTTTTACAGTTTCTTTTTGTATGTCGTCTATTATCTATTGCTTCTTTTAAAGCAAAAATGTTGTAATTAATTAGAATTAATCATGACTGCTAGAAAATTATTTACTAGCATTTTTTTATCCTCATATGAGGATTTCTGTCAAAACGGAATTTAAAATGATTATTATGTTTATTAAATAATTTTACCAAATTATATCTAGGAATATTGTGTTCAGTTGAGATAGGCATTCGTTAATCTCGGCTAGGTTAACTGCTTCTCATTACCATTAATACTATAAGTTTTACAACTAACATTTTGACCACTGCATCAGTTATGACAAAATCGAAAATACATTCAATATTCGTAAATTATGATACAATATTTTAATCGTTGTTGTGGTGTTTGCTATCTATACAACCTCTTGAAAGCGTTGCTGTTAGTCAACCAGTGCATCCTTGTGATGCATTTAATACACCGACTATAAAATATGAACTTTTTTCACTACATTATTACTCGTATAGTCAATAACAAACAAGTCAAATATTCAAGGGATACATTTCTAAGCTCTTGAGGTAAAGACACAATGTCTCTGGCGTAGGAGAGAGGCTCTAAGAGATATTGGACTTCAATGGCGAAAGTGTTAATGAACGAATCACGCCATGTCATTCATGCAAGAACATTTAGTACGCATTCATTCGGACCACCCTCAGCACACCTATACACAAACAAAGGTGCGGTTCCAACTATCATATCAGGATAAATATTAGTATTCGCTTCAAGCGTGGGTGTTGTACATGGAAACCATTGAAATCAATTCTGAGAAAAACAGCACAGAAATTAGTTTAATATATTTTATTAGCAGTATGTACTTTTAAATATTACTTTAAGACATCTCATTACGTGATACCAACAATATATGCTTGTATAAACAAATTAATTGTGTATAAATATCATACAAAGATACTACCGGACTATATAAATTATAATATAATCTTGATCCACTAATAAACCAATGAATATAGCTCAGAATCCCACACTTTTTTCACAAGGACTTTTTTTAAACAAACACGTCCTTTCATAATAGGAGCTTGTTCTCAAATTCTTCAAACATCATTACTATCCGTTACCAGAGTCCCTCTTACCACAAAACAAATAAACTGCGGTTGACTGTTTATTTTTGTATAGCAGCCGAATCACTTGTTCCTAGAACGTGGGCAACAACGGTAATCATTTGGTAAACATGCTTACAAAAATATTTAATAATGGACAGGTTGTGTATACCTTTACCTATTGGCTAAGAATCCTGGTTGATTAGGAAAGGTAAAATCCTACAATTGTGTTATGTTTCTTAATACATTAGTATGCAAAATTTTAGTACATTACAAAAAAAATCTGCGATCGAGTTCAACTTATGTAAAAGTTCATTGATCTTAGTAATTTTATACCTGTTCAACTCGAATTATTCGCGTTATTAAGTAAAAATAATACAAATAAATTTAATTAAAAGACTGAGTAGTTCGTAAAGTTCGAGATTCAAGCACTAAACTTTTCGAAAAAAATATAAAAAAATGTTTTAATATATTCTAATTTTAAATATTAATTAGACACCGCATTACAAAGATATTGAAACAATTATTAAAATATTATGATGAATTTAATTAAATTCGTCCGTTACTAGCAAATGGGATTTTATAAAGTTAAAAACAAATCACCCAATTACTATTGAGAAATGCAACGCCGGCATTAATTTTGCATTTTAGTTACATTATCGTATTGAGAATATGCACAACTATGTGAGAGGTTCGTTTCCGCCAGAATAAGTAGGTAGCTATAACCTGTAATCGAAACCGGTTTACTCGATGTGGACTTACGGACCGAGGAGAGGGCCTGCGCGATATCAAGCAGGTGTTCCACTGTTAGCCCAGTCTCAATGAGAATTCCAAATCGAGCCTTAAATAGTTCCCTCAGATTTACTTCGTTTCAAGTCACAGCTGTCGCTAGAATGTGTCGATAATGCGTGCGAAAGTCGCAACTTTTATAAACTTTGCGACCAATCATTCGCACATCAAGTACGAGAATTTGAAGATGGGGTGGCGTGTGTAACGCTTGTTTAATAATTTAGTATACCGCTCCCTAGTCCGCTGGTTCTGAATAATGAATGCAACAATAATATGCTGGCGTACGTTTATTCAATACATAGGTATGTACTAAATATTTTGAATATGGGGGCGAGTTTAGGTACCGTTATTGATACCGCGCCCGTAATCTTCTTATCTTAACAATCGAGACTCATTTGTGGCGCTAAAATATCCCTCGGAATAAAATGCTTTTATAACAGACATGGGAACTCACACCTGTCGCTCCCCGTATTTTAGAATAGCGTCTGGCTCGAGAATTAAATCGGTTTGTTAACATTAGAAACATCTTACAAAAATATATATTAATGTTTTCCAAAAGATATTTTTACGGCGGATTTTATGTCTTATTTATCTCATTATTGTCGAGATAATAGAACTTTCGAATATTCCAAGACACTAACCTGTTATACGCAGGCTTTATTTGCATAAGCGAGTTGTTTAGTTGCTCTTTAAATGTAAGGAACTAATGTGTAGGTAGACTCGAGCGGAACTGGTTATCTTGTTTCACAAATTCACATTAATGTAATTTTTGTACGAAAATTCTTTAAGTTTTAACTAAAACGGTAGATGTGTTACATTAACAGAAGTCAGTGGCCTCTACGTTAAATTTAAATTTATCCACATATGTTTAGATTTAATTAAGTTTTGTAAACGATTTTGATATGAACATTTGTTAATATTCTTACCGTAGAAGTTAGGTTGTTTGCATGAGGGTGCAGCAGAATGCGTTTAATTCGTTAATAAATCAGGCTGTGGGGGTAGGGGTTCATTAGACTGATCGCCCGCGGCCTTCCGGGGAGTCCGGCCCGCCACCATCCTTGTGATGCATTTAATTTGGCGAGGGCAATGGATGATGGATACGACGCACGCCTAATTTGATTTGCCTGTCAATGCATTTGTCATGTCCTTTGGATAGCCAATCTGTCATATTGGATAAAAGCTCTTTAAAGCTTTTGGATACGTACATGTGTGTATTTATGGAATAGAATAAATACGATTGTGTGATGGAATTTGTTTTGAAAATAAGGGGCCTGCGTGGTTTGCTTCTCCTCTCATAAGGAATTAAATTTTTATTAACAGCTGAGTATAATCACGATGAACATTACGAGTTATAAAAATGTAAATGACAGTCTTAGTTAAAATAAGTAATTAATTGGTTCTCTTAAGTTGAGCTTATCGCCGGCATAAATTAAGGTAGATTCGCCCGGTGCCGCGTCCACGCACGTAGTGAAACTTTTAATTGCATTGAGCTCTATCACTGTCGTCAGCGGGACGGGGGGCGCGGGGGGACAACACCCAGATTTGTGCACCTATTTATCGAGACAGTGGGTAGGATAAGTTTANAATTTTAACTTTTTTATATTTTATAATTTATTTCATAACAATGGTACTGGGATTATCCTTAATGTATATTTTTTTCTTTAATATTATTTCGCGAAAAATCTTGCACTTTAGAGAGGTATTGAATAAACGATTTGAACTAAAATTACACGTTATGAAAGTCTGAATAAGAAAAAAAACTATTAATTAATAATATCTAACCATTTATTTCCTTGCCCAGCAGTGGGACAGTATACATATAATACAGGGCTGATATAATATTATTATTTATTTCCTTAGCAGGTACTTGTTCAATATAAAATCACCCGTTTTAAATTAAAATATAATTACTATGATCAACGAAAATATATTTGGCATTTCACAACAGAGCGCGAAATGAATAATGGATTAATTAGAATTTTTAAATTAAAATTGTCACCGTGTATCCGGTGGGTGGCGACCATAAACTTAATACAATGGAAGCCAGTACCGGACGAGAGGACTCATTAATTTAGATGATTGTACAATTATCTAAATATAAGCGGGGCGAGACGCCCACGCGGGGCAGGGGGCGGGGGCACTCCAACCCGAAAAGGAGGGAGGGGTGCGGGCACTCGTTTTTAATTAAACCAACGATGAAATGAAGTGGTCCGTATAATATTGCTTAGACATGTTTTAAATTAATTTCAACCCGTCTTATTACGAATGATTTGATGAAATAATTTACTAACGGTACGAGACAGATAAATCCTAAACTCTTTTTACTCATAGGTAGATTAGTCGACCTGAGACGTGACTCATATATGTCCGAGTACTAAAACGATTGTTTGTAAGGTAGAAATTGGCCTAAGCGCTGCGCGGGTTAGGGGCCCCATATACCCAGCTGGTCCCATTCGTATCTACGAAAGGGTTTTCGGTTCTCTTTTCTATTTGTTTTTCGTTAAAGCTTTAATTAAAAGTACGGTTATTTTAAAGAAAATTGATGTTCAAAGTAAATAAATCTTTGATGGTTTCATTATCTCTTAGTAATTGAGTTTTACCTCATGGTAAAATAATTAGTGCTCTGCTCAAGAGTTGTTTATTAATTAATTAATCGAAAATAATGCTGACGTGTTGTATGTGTTGTCTGCGAGTGGCTGCAAGTTTGGATGATGTCCAATGTTGTTTAAATTCACACTTTTAAGAGCATCACATTCTTCTGTAATCAGGTCTGCCCTATTTTCGTATTCCATAATATCCAAATGTTTTTGTTATTGACAATTAACTACATTCTAACAAGTACAGCGGGTCCCGTTGTTTTTACACACGTCTACCTTCTGTACATCGTACATATTAAAATTCGCGTCTCAAACTTTCAAAAATTAAAAACCTTCACCGGCGGTATGTATGTTCGATGCTAAATGACTCGAAAGCTTTATACACTGTTTTATAATATCATACTTTGCATTGTTAAGTTTGTAAACAAAGTGGAGGAAACAGCGCACGTGGTCTCGCGTCAAAAGTTATTTCTAATGAGTTCCACTGTAAGTATTGCAAAGTTCCGAACTAGCGGTGTGGCTCAACACTAATTATCACATTGTTTCCTCATGTCACACAACATTAGGTGATGCAGTGTGTTTACTAACATACTGCATTGCAGCGCGGTGCTGAAAACGTTCGATACTTCGACACTAACCATCAAACTCTGGAATAGTTACCTAAAGGCTTTGTCCTTTGGGGCCTGTAAGCCGCGCGTCCAGGCTTGATGCCTCGAAGGGATCGCCGGTCTCCGGACCGGCGCGATGCACCAAACAAAAAAACTTAACAATAACAAAAAAAACACAACCAACGTATGAACGGCAGAAACCACACGCCGAGTGCAATCTCTTTGACGTCGAGTTCGACCGAATAAAATGCAGAACACATAAAACTTCCTTATGGAAACTTTGAAACAAAACTGTATAGACAACTTCGAAAAAAGTAGTTGTGTTTGTGGGGATCGACGACACTTCCCCGTACGGCGTTTCGATCGCGACTGAGCCACGCGGTCGCGCGCGGGGCAGCGGCGGGGGGCGGGCCAGGCGCAGGGGGCACCGGCCCCTCACCTCCGCGGTATTATTTGATTAATTCGCCTCCCCCTTGTATACTCGCTGAGTCGTTACGGAGACGGCGACGTTAAGTTTTTAAATTTCAGTGAGAGCCGCAACCTTCACCTACTCCTTAATACTTTAATTGAATTAATTAAGATCGACGAGCGCCAACAAAGATTAGACGTTAATAAGCAAACCCTGAAGGATCCGTCCCATTGGTGGTTAATTACGAGCCGGCTGCGGGCTGCGGTGCGCGGTGCCTACTCCTAGTGCCTACGCGCGGCTCAAGGCGCTCCGCATCGACATGGCTGTACGCGCACAGAAAAAAATCACAACTTGAAATAATGAGTATTACCTACAGAGAAACGTAAGACCCGCTAATTGGAGTGCATTTGCATACTGAAGTAAAATAAAGTCTGAGTGAGTTATTTCACCGATGTCAGATGGAAGGCGACCGGCCGCTAATGTATGATCCCAGTGGGTTTGTAATAAATGAAATAAACGTAATTCCTTTATTGCCAGTGGAATACGATAGTTGCAAACGAAAATAAACTATTGCATGTAATGAGCTAATTACTGATGTGTCACGAATTGGCACAAACTTTTGCAGCTCGGGGGATGGTACTTACGAAAAGCAAAATCATGTGACCTTTTATACAAATTATAAATAATTTACTTATTTATTATTATAAATGTGAATGGAAATTTATGCGTGCATAAGTAACAAATAAGTATTAGTTATAGTCAATAATATTGATTATAGTAAATTAAGTTTTAGAATTAAAATTTTATATTTACTTACACATTAAGCCTTAAGTCAATGATATCATGTTACTAATGAGGTCCATAAACTTAGCACATCAGTGATCAGATCTAGTATAGAATATAAAAAGTATAGAATATAAAAAGTATGGAATTAGTTTATGTATAATAAATTATTGCAAACTTTAAATGCCGACATAAAAATAAATAAACAGTTAATGTAAGGTTCTGTAGTTGTACTAATTTACCATAAAAATATACCGTAGGAAAGTGTATTCAGCTGTAAGTAAATATTTGTAATTCTCGACCTCTATAAAGAGAATAAGCAAGTTGTGTCGAATATGCCCTTTCAAAGCCGATGTTCAATATTCACTGCCGAGTAATTAGTAATGTTGTTTCTATATTCTGCTTCTACAAATTACCATAAAAGTACCAAGTGAATGTTCGGGGAAGTCATAAAATCTTGCTGGTTTACCCCAGAATAATAATTCATTTTCTTGAAGAGGAAAATGTTGCATAATAATATTTTCGATACCTATAAAATAGGACTGGTCAACCGCTTGCTACGACTACGACTTACTAATAAGGTTTCCTTACCAATAACTATAATTCTTATGTATTACAAATATGCCACTTTTGTAATTTATTGCCAATTTCATCACAAACTATATTATAATAATGTGTTTTAAATTGTTAATCTAAAATCTTTTGTCGGCCATTGTTTTCGGTGTATTTGAACAGGAAATCTCTCATCAGATTACAAGAAAAAGGTGGGTACGTTTTTAGATCTAATTTAATAATCCAGTGATGAGGTATTATACAGCTAATTGGCTTTGGTCCGATCGATCATGGATCCTGCGTGGGCGGCCTGCGCGAGCGCACAATATGCACCGATACTTTATTACTAAATGGTTTTTAATTGTACTTAAACTGTGTATCGTGCAATTATTTTTGCGCATAAAGAATTAATTGCACTTGAATATCTGTTCGCTGACATATAATTACTACAAAAAGACTTATTCGATGTTCGTTTGCATGATATTTCATACCTGAAGTATTTAATAATGCACCGATGTTCAGTTCAGATAGTTTATTTATTAGACATATGAACAACATGGAGATCCTCAACAACCACTGCCCATAAAAAATATTGTAAACCTAGCCATTTATCAAAAATCTCCGAGCTGACCGCCCATAAAATATTGAACGCAATATTTAAAATTGATTACATAAACAGATACTCCTGACGTCCGTAGTTTTCGTGGTACGGGGATAATATCTTTATGAGAACGCGGAGTTAGCTTCGCTTGGAAATTAATCTTTGTTTAAAGTTAATGGGCCTTATTAATCATGGGCATTATGTCTAGATGGATATAATGTGGTAATCGATGAGTCAGACTCGAAAGATATCGAGGCTTTTATTACGAAAACAAATGTACCGTTACACAACCTGCTCTATTAGATGCATTGAATTGATAAACTGCGGCCGATTGTCGACTTTATTCCGTCGGTAAAAGGTTTATTCCAAGCGGCTGTTAGATCAAACAGGGACAGATTAGTCAGAGGGACAGGTGAACGCGTTACTAATGTTATAGTTCTTAATTAGTGCAGTGAACGCACCTTTCATTCAGGAAGTTTATAATTTGATAGACTGTTAACGCTCATTACCCTAATTTTATAACAGACATTGTAACACATTATTTTGTTATCGTTATTTTTATTAAATTTTATGCATCTGTTTAAGTTTTATGTATGGTTGTAGCTTAGTTCGTCTCGCGCAAAGTTATTCCAGCCTTTTAATTATCTCTGAATTAAGTATTTTATGCTACTTGGACACATTGACGTTCGTCGTAAAAGAATTAAATGATAGCTTAATTGTCGTATGATCAAATTAGTACTGAGCTCCATAAGCTTACGATCGATAAGTTTTTTTTTACTTATTATTTATATTGCATAGAAAATGTTTATAAAGTGGCGTTTGTTTTCCCCCCGTGTTCATCAATGTCCTTTCCACAACTTTAAAAACGAACGCCATTTAATATTGAAAAACATGCACAATACAGCTCTGAAATCAATTTTGAAAGAACATCAAAGAAGATCTCTACACACTAAATGCAGGGAATTTATACGTGATTCCAAAATTAGTCTATTGTGCCGTTACCGAGTGGAAGCGGTGGTAACAGCAAAACAAGGGTACAATTAAGGCGGCGGCACAGTGCATCGTTGCATTGCATTTAAGGGCGAGCTTTGGAGCCGCCGTGTCGGTCACAATGCGCCAAATGACGACCGACGGTACGCAAATGAAGAATATTGTCGGACCCCGTGAATGCTCCTTAATGACGCACCAGACGCCCCGTGTGCTGAAGTTGTCACCCACACGACATTTGCACGCGATTGTCGACTTAATTATTGGGTCATTGTCACAAAGTGCCCGGGCTTGTGTGCTTCGAAAATATTGTTCGAGTTTTGTAGCAGTGAACGGGTGGTGCGTTCAATAAACTTTATTATTAGCTGCATTTTTTTAAGCATTACGTGTTCGGTTAGTGTCTGGCTACTGGATTTACTCATCTCCTTAGATCTATGGGATATCCGGCGTCTTTTTAAAGCGCAAATAGCTAAACATGTTTCAAAAAATTTTGATAATGCTCAAATTTTATAGTCATTGTAATGTGCTTGACGTTTCACATGCGGTGCGATTTTTAAATATTCGGGTTGTACTTCGCCGAGCTTTCACCGTCTGAGGCACCGAGGGACATTGCGTTTGTACAATCAATGTTGCACTGTGTTATTTATGATTTTGCATTGTGTTATTATTTATTTTCTGTGAATCATTACAATTATGAAGAGAAACAATACTGCAGAATCAAAAGCTTTAGTATAATTTTAAGAAAATATTGTAAAATACGTAGTTTCTTTTACAATTCCCCGTCAAGATTAAACTACAAATCAAATATAATAGATATTTTAATATACGCATTTCTCATCACCTAGAATGGTTTAAAGTTCGGATATCATCCGGTGCGTAATACAGTCGAAATTATTGCTAGTTGTAAACGTTGCGCGAGGCAAATTATGGTTGTAATGCATTATGAGTGCACTAAATGTCAAGACGGTGAAGTTTGCCAGGTCTCAACTCACCAACGCCTACGTGCAAATAACTATCCATGGTTATAAAAAATTTAAAAGTATTTAATTTTTAACGAATGATTAATTGCTTCGGTTCTGATATCGTATTAATATACTAGTCGTCATTAAAATGTAAAATTCAAATTTAGATAATTTTTTTCAGTTACTTTTGCTTCTAAAAACAACGGGCATATTACAAATACTTAACATTCATTTCGTCACGTGTTATCAAATTTTATGAATTGAAATAATGCCAAATTGAACGGACGAAGTGATTCTTTGAAATCGATTCTCCTTTAGACGTTTATACGCGGCTACGTAAACTCGCGACCAACCGGGACACGTGCCAAATGCCCTCAAAATAGGTAGACATAACTTTCATTCAAACAACATTTTTCCTATTTAATTATTTTATAGTCTCATGGTTTCATTTTAAAAGCTTTATAGCAATAAACATAACAGTTTCCTATTTTCGTACGAAGCACTTTAATTCAAAAACCACTTTAATCTAATGTCAGTGTGTTTTAGTGGATAAATTCCTTAGATTATTTATGTACTTAATAGAATATTCACATCTAAGAAATGTCATCACGTTACCAACAGGTGTAGTGATTTATTGTGCGTGGTTGACCCGGACCTTAACGAGCAAATTGCCTTCACAAAGGAAGCGATGACGGGACCTACGAAACGTTTGACCTTACGATACACTGACATATGGACCCTGAGGGCAAATTACTGACTACCACGTTGATTTATCGACAACTGAAACGATACGAACACTGTTTATGGGTATATTTGCGGAATATACGACAAATTTACTTGTGTAATATGCCAATACTGTTGTAATGTGTGCATCTTGAGGTTTAACTGTTGCGTTCGTTTGTTACTTTTCTCTTGCCGTATAGGTGAGTATGTTAAAATGCCTACTAGCTTTGATATTTTCTTTATTACGTGTAAAAATGTGCATTAACGAAGTTCCCATTACTACGAAAACCATTTTTTAAATTGTTAATAATTAAAACGAAAACTAAGAGTTAAAATAATTGCATCATGTTCAATGCAGCTTTTGCGTAATGGAGGTTAAGAGTTTTTAAAACCACAAATAAAATAATAATGTTTTGTGGTGATCTGCGTCTCTATGAAGCATAAAATACAAAATGTATGAATTTGCATTGTCTCTGACAATTTATATTCAACTAATACAAATAACAAACATGAAACGGCACGTTAATTGCCAAATCAGCACAAAATAATGAACACGGTATCAGCGGGATAAGGAAGAGTAGCGTGGCGTCATCGAACGAGCGCAGTATTACGTTCGATTGTAGGGCCTGGCGTGGCCTAATTGCCAGCATTGTGTCGGCATGCAGATGTGAATGGGCTTTGATTTGGGCCCGGAGCGCGGGGCCCGGGGCCCGGGGCCAGGGGACAAATCGCTCGTTACGGCTGCAGGTAAACTTTCATTGAGCGTCGGAAGGCGACGGACGTGAGAGGCGACCGACAAAATGCCCTCGTTATTCGCCGCCGAATCACTCGCTCATTGTGCTCCGGGAAACGGTAGACGCGGTCGCCGAATAACGAAAAAGACTTTAATGAGCCGTGAGAACGCTCTAAATGACTGATTGTGTAGTCCACGCAGCATCGGTTAATGAACGATTGATACTAAAGTGGCATTGATTAACGTCAATTAACAACTATTGTTCCAAGTGCGGACCGAAAATACGTTTCCTCGTAACTCTATGATAAAAGATAATCTCGGTTTCGGGAATTTCGGCAGTTCATCGTTCCACCTGTTGCTTCGTGTAGGGTGAGAGAAAAACTGAGTGTCGAGCGAGAGGCGATCCTCCCCCCCCCCCCCGCCCCGCGGCGCGGTACACCCCCTGTACTCCTCTGGCCCGAACTCGACGCCATGCCAATTAAAATCTGACTCCTGGCGTTTTGTCATGTCGGTGTGTACGCCAGATTTAGCTAGCCGTGTCGAATTTTAATTGAATCAATGTCCTAGAAATATTTTAATTGGCACCAACGAGTGGCCCGTGTGATACATATACGAGGTTTGTTTTATATGAAAAAAATATTGTAATGTGTATTCAGCCAAATGTATTTTTAATTGCAAACTAGATAGTACCTGAATGAACAAACGAAATGAAAAAAAATATTTATAATCTTGACTAAGATAATAATATACTTTCAAACTTAGTTTATTTTAATTGTCATGTCAAGTTTAACTATTTTCAATTAACCTTAGAGTAGTTTTGTCGGTGTTAGGGGAGACGTTTGTGCGATAAGTACAGAAAAAGGGAGCAAGTAAGGGGTGATCACGACGCTCCGACAATCTTACTGACCGCACAAACCGTGTCAGCGCCGCTGTAACTTCACGTTATAGTTCTGCTAGACAGTGGCATTGCCTCAGTCGAATCCGCCTATCATTCTAAACATAAGTAAAAATTTTATGTGTGATATTATGGCGTCTTCAATTTATAATAATGAATATAAGCCTTAATTTCGTTACCAGTAAAGGCTATTCTTAATAATTGACTTGTCCTACACGTTTTTATTAAGTTGAAATTGTACTAAAAATATCTTCACATAACTCAAACGCAATTAACAAAACAACTAATTGCGAGTTGTTTTATTTAAAATGTTCATTTAATTTCTGTACAGGATGTAGTGTACAATTGCATCGATTTATAAGTGCACGCATATCTGAGGCACCCTCTGTGTTAGTGGGGCGGCAGGTGGCGAAGGTGCCGCGGGCTCAACGGCATTACACGTACAGAACGGAGTAGTAAGGCGACTTTATTTGCGTCGGTTATACGATAGTTGTATCAGCTGCGCTGCTGTGTTCTTTTGACTTGAAAAATGTATTGGAAAATTAGTGGACAGTAAAAATTTCATGTTGTATGGACTATGTCTAATGGGACAACCTGTTACCGGAGGCCCAATATTACTCAGTATTTTCTAACTCAGGCCAGTGTTTATAATCTACCATCGGTTGCTTTTAAATTAGTTTTGCAATTTTGTACTGGCTCAACTAAATAAAGTAATTCAGATTATCGAATGAAAAAAATACTTTACTTAAATATTACATTTCAACAAATACCGCATTAACTTGCTTCACTGTTCTACACACACTTTGCACAACGCCAGCCTTCCTGCATTTTAATACGTGCTTACTATTTATATGTTAATGTACAATTTAATTAACATCTAAAAATACATACAAACATTACATAACTATACGAATACTATAAATGTTAGTAGTACAGCGTGAATTGTAAATTAAATTTCCTGTAATTACTCAATGTTTTAAGTACAGGCGTGAAACATGTTGCTATTATTAGATTAATCGATTTTAATTAACTCAATTGAACCCGGTAAGAATGAGGTGATTGGTGTCAAGTAGAACTGATATCTACATTGCGTATGGGGTAAGTGCTAAAAAGTCACCATTATATTACTCCTAGATTTCTTTTTATTGCTTTGATTGCCGCGACGAGCTTGCCGTTCGCCTGATGGTAAGTGATACGACCGCGCATAAACAGTTAAAACACCATCTAACACTTTGAATTACAAAATATTGTTTGGTATTCCACTGCGCTCGCCATCCTAAGACATGAGATATTAAGTCTTATTATGTCCAGTAGTTACATTGACTACAAACCTTTAAACCGTTAAACCGATACACACCAGTGACTACACACTGCTGATTGGCGACAGAACTAGACATTGCGGTGGTACCTACCCTGGCGGACGCTCACATATGAGAGACCTACCACCGGTGCATATAATGAGAGACTTGTCTCTTGATTCACCAATACCGGCATATTTTATGAGTTGGTCGGGCGAAATCCCGTGCGCGAATCGCCTGAGCGGGTCATTATGTTTGTTTCTCACCACGTACTTATACAGAAGTATATAAAATATTTGAGGGATACTTTTTAAACATTTTTCTTACATTATAGGTACTTAATAAGTGTGCTGATATAAATCATTGTTTACGAACTGAGTGTTTTCATATATATATATTATATTTTTTTCATTATATAATATTACATAATATATATTTTTCTGAACATTAAAAACTTAATAAACTTTTAACTGTAGTAGTCCTTCTTTTGCTAAGAAACTATGTGTGACGCGTCATATTTTTCACTACAACGTTTCCGATTTAGTTTTACGGTATTCTAAAAAACTACTATTGCATAATCAACACGCTTTGTCATCGGTAGCTGACCGAAAAGTAAAACAAAGAGCGAAATCATGCAGCCGAAACGATAACTTGACACCACTAGTATACACTCCATACTTTTACGAAAACTGACCCACGCTGTCATTGAACCGGATTTTTCAAGCCCCAAAACGCGAACAATACCCCATAAAAGCGAGACATTAAGATATTATTTACACAAAAAGTACGATCAAATTAAAAACATTAACAATTAATGCTGAGTAGCGACACGGAGACATGTGCGCGTGATTTCAATGTTTCATATCAAAGGGCGCGTTCACACTGCGGTCTCGGGCCTCACGCGTTCCACTCCTACAATTACGCGCTTGTGTCATATTTACAGGCCAGGTAATTGCCATTCAATTACGCCGCCAGCCCGCTGTGGCCCGATGGAGAGGTCCGATGGCCTGCATGGTCCCGTCTCTGTCCGACGCGTTCTGCCATCAATCACCGAACACCCCCCGCCAGGCGTCCGTAGGGATGGGACAAAGCGTGTCTCGGACCAACAATACTCGATAAGTGGGCAAACGCCACGCTAAATTGAATCTGAAACGATTCAAATCCGTTCATTGTTTAATAGCATTAATTTATCTGTCCAGCTTTATGCTGTCCGTACGTTTGCGACAACTGCACCGTAATTTAATTATTTGTCTGTATTTTATTCAGGGATCAGATTAAAATGTAGTTATGTTGAGTTTAAAAGGATTTAACAAAGAATAAATGCATTTACGTCAAAACCTTATGTTATTAAATATGTTTACTGTAAAAACCAGAAAATGTGAGAAAGGAAACGATATTCAGTTGTTACGACCGCTGGTCACATGATTTGTTCCGAAGTACGTTTGGAATTTAAATAAATAATAAATTAAAGCAATAAAATTATTTTATTTTAACGATTTCATTAATGATAAGTGGTGCAATTTGATATAATTCATGTGAACGTGTATAGTGTAAAAGGAAATAAATACGTAAGATATTTGAAATTATTTCGAAAATCTATTTCATGCGTCGACATCGATATCATTTCAAGGTTTTGGGAACATCGATAAGTAACGCAACTCTACATGTGACAGGCATGCAATCTCGGCTTTACCTTCATCCTATTGCACTTCCACGCTCGGACCATATCCTTTTAATACAGTGAATATTTCCATAATGCGGTATATTGTAAACTTTTTTGTTACAGGTTACTTTGCCCAGGTACCACGTGTTGTTAGTACAAAGGATTTCAAGATGCTCTCTAGTCTTTATCTAGTTCGGTAGCTGTATAAGAATAATGCGTCACTTTTTTGTACATTAGACCGGTGAGTTACTGTGTGACGATAGTTAATGATTACGCCTGATTATTGATATCTACGATTTTAATTGACTCCTGATTATATTGATGATGACTATAAAAAACTGAGCACACATCACACATTTATCCCCGCAAGGGTATGCAGACGCGTAATCAGCGCACCCACTTTTCGCCAGGTGTGTTCCGTCCCTTGATGTGATAGGGGGCGAGCCTATTGCTAAATAGGCCACAAATTTCAGACTCTGGACTGATATTAAGCAGAAAACCCAAATATCACTTTGCCCGACCCGGGATTCGAACCCAGGACCTCTGAGCGCTGCCGTACCACGCATGCAGTACAACTACGCTACCACGACATTTTTGGCTTTCACCAAGCTTGCTTACCGCACGAAAAGCAACATAGTAGCCGTTGCCGTTGCATTTCACTTAGTTTCTCAATCAGACTGTAATTCTATAGTAGAATCGGTCCATTCCACTTGGCTCCACTTGGCTTACGACTACTTCTAAAATTCGAATTCGGGACTATTAAGATCATATTGACTACATAAAAAAGTTGTTAATAATAATTAAGCCATTAATATAATTTAAAAAAATAACGAGTTTGTTTAACTTAATTAATATAATAAACCTCGATACTAATTTAAACTAACTCATAATTGTTTATAATTAATAATAAAGTATTCACAAAAGAATTTAATATAAAGCTTGTAATGAAATTTAAGTTTCAGTATCTCCGAGAGTGTAATTAAAAATTTGATATAAAAGTAAGCAACTTTCATTGTAAGTTTCTAGTTAAACTTTTAACCTTTAATTAGAGCAACAAGGTTTTATTTAAACATAGCTACGTTGCGGTACATGCTATGTTTCTATCTTCTACTACAAAATTAAATATAATTTGTAGATATTTGTGTATTAGTATTAATTATTTTCATCATATTTATTTAGCTTTCAATCAGTGAAAAGATTCGGTTTGTGCTATTTATTGTTTTGACTGCATCAAATTTAACGAATAGTGTTGCCTTTGTTTATTAAATTATTAAATAAAAATGTCACCAGTATTTATGTAGGGATAAGTAAATTTAAATAAAACTATTTTGCTAATTTCATCGCAGTTTTTATTATAATTTTCCTCCGACGTTTCGAAGACTTTGCTGCATTCATTGATACGGAGAGGGGACTTAGGTATTAGTAGTCCGAAAAGTAAAAGTTACAATATCTACCTACATTATATAATTTATAAGATTTTAAATTTCTTAACTGTTGATGGTCCGATGTATGCAAAATGAGCTCACAGCGTCTTGTAGTCTGGGTCGGTCTTTTGGATTTACGGTATTATGACTCACGTGATTTCTACGAAATTTTAGGCTTGTTATGAATAATCTAATGTCCCAGGATGACGTCCTCTACGTAGAGTTTTTGTACCCAAAAAACTTCTGGATTATGTTACTAGTAATGATAATATGGACATTTATAAAGACAATGACAATTTTATTTAATTGATCACGTCATCATGATTTTATATGCGTTTAATATTAGAATATCGTAAATGGATATTAAGCTTAGTAAAATATAGTAATACTAATTAGTACAGTGAGATGTGATAAGATAGTATTATTAAAATCAATATTGTTATTGCGGCAATATTCTGAGTTGTCAACTATCAGTTCGTTACGAAATATGTTCAAATTAGATAACATCATAACGCCTCTGGTTGTAATGTTTACTTTTTAAATACTATTTTAACCCCAGCACTCGATCTCAAACAATTATTCAAACTTGAACTTAAGACTTGAGTTTCCCTAGAAAATAATTTTCACTCTAATACTGCAACTAAAAAAAATAAGTTTGTTGTTCCCTATAACAAACTCATTACAAGTATTCAGCGTAATTCATTTATAGGAGAATTAATTGGAGATTTTCTGGGAAAAATCCGAGACTTGTTTCAATTACGCTTACTAATGAGTTGACTTCTACTTGCTAATTAGCCACCTTGCTAATTAATAACGGGCTTGCCTTGTAACGTGAAAGTTCGTTTTACACGAATATCTTTTATTTATTATCATGTAGTTCTATTATTTTTGAAGAAATTTATTCTTTACTAATGATATTTAAATAATAAAGCTTTGTTGGTCTTATATTGCGGTTACTGCAGTTCAACATGAGGTTCGATAATTAAATTGACTGAAGAATAAGTAAATAAAAGTTATAATCGATACTCTCTCGGGTTGTGGTCGTATAACATTGATTCTGCTTTCGTATTTTCTCGGCATATGTTAGGGGATCAGTTCGCCTCAGGCCTGATGCGTAGTTCCTGCAAATGCAAGTATAGTGTTGGGATTGCGAATTGCAATATATGAAGATTGGACTTTTCTTAGAGGACAATTTTAAATCATTCGTATGCATTTAAAATTACTCTCTTTGGGTGTTTAATACTAAAACAAGTTAAGTACGTTTGAAAACAAATGTTTTTTATAATATTTGCACATTTACGAGTGTTTTTAAAAAATAACAATGATTTCTTACGCGAATGTTAGACGTTGAAAGATAACAATTTTACAGATTTTATCGCGATTTAGTCTCGTGACTATGAAGGCTGTAAAGTCTTCGAAACGCCGGAAGAAAATTATAATGTAAAAAACCGCGATAAAATCCGTAAAATAGTTTTATTTCAAATCCCACTTAGATAAAACATTATAAAACCTTACAAGTAATGTTACAGTTAAGATAAATCACGTTGATTCCACGGCAATAATTTAATGTAAATATAAGTCGGTGTAAAACAGACATAATTAATTATAACGAATATCCAATTCTGATTCTAATTAACGATAACGATCTATTATCGTTTTTAGATAAGTCCATTAATTGTGTCTTAGAATGTGGGCGGAAAATTCTTTAAAGATATCAATTCAAATAAGAGAATGGTAAATTTAGTTTACAATAACTAATGCGACTTCGAAGTTTTTGTGTTCATTAAAAATAATGTAAGTTTACTTTAGGACCTCGTTCGATTTGACGTAATTTTGTCGGTTTTGTCGCAAGTCCCTCTGGAAATTTTTGGGGAAAGTCTATGTTCAGCAGTGGCCTTTATGTGACTGACGGTGATGATTGCGTCGCATAATTATAATGTACGAATAATTATTTTTAAATGTATGCACCTTATCACACCATGGCTAGAACAATTCCAGCGATGTATAATATATGGCGCGCCTTCGTCTTCTTTTTAATGTTCATAGTGCTTGTTATTTGTGATAACGTATAGTTAAATATTATGTATATAAATTAGAAATTAGAAATAAAATATAAGATTTGTTAAATCTGTAAAATGTCTACTGTTTAGTAATGTCTATGAGTAATACCGTTACGACGTTATCCAAGACATTCACTTAAACCTGTCTAAATGTCCAAAATAGGAAACGATAATCAGTTTACACGTATTATTAAAATAAATTACACTCCTAAGGCACGAAGGACTTGCGTAATCGGATTGCGTGGAATAATGAGATTGTGATAGCGGCCGATGTATCAACGACGATAGGATCTGAAGATAGCGCCGGATAGCGAGTCACGCTGCGCTCGCGCACCACCGACAACTTCATCCGACGAACCACTTTACTGCCACCCCTTTAGGAATGCCAATTATCTGTACTATTTAACCTGTTCCGAACATAATTACGTTGGTATACGAAAACTTGCAAGTCACGACTAAGTTTATAGCAATATAAAATAATGAACCATTTTTTTGTAATCCAAATGACGCTGGTTTGTAGTCGTTTAGTTCATTTATTTATCAAACAAAGCGACATCAAAACGCTTTTAATAAAGATAGACATGCCTATTGAAACCCATTAAATATTGCATGCTTATAATTAAAAGTTTACTTTTTGCTTCGAGTTACGCTAAAATCGCTAGCGAATGAGTGGGGAATAAAGTATTTATTTACATTTTAAATGCCGTTTACAGGACTATATTTTAAGGCAGTTCAGCGTTTGCTTCAAGTAATTAAACGCAGCTTTCATTATGGTAATTAAATTCAATTAAAAGGAAATTGCGCTTAGAAACTACTTGATGGTAAATTACGATTGGCTGCCTTTATACCAAATATATTCTAATGATATGAATTTAACGTTTCGTACCAAAATTGCACTGTATTAATTAATGCAAAATGTTTGAATATAAACATGTATTTTACATAGTAATATTATGTATAACTGTGAATTTAAATAACAGATTTTAGAAAGAGCTAAATCGATAAATTAAAGATAACCGGGTTCAAAAACACCTTTACACATATTAAATGATGACATCATATATTTTAACATAAATTTTTCACGAGTGGACACGAACTAATATAGATCGCCACTATTCATAAAAGACAGTGCACTACCATGAGATTAAAAGAAACGCAAACACGGGTCCGCTAAATTCAATTACCAAATGAAATTAGTGTGTCCAAATGAGAAAGGCTCACAGAACTATGGGTGAAGGCATCTCGCGTCGACGGCGTAGTCGCGATCGATGCCACCCTCACGTTCCCAATCAGCTTCATCAAAACTCGAGCTCATTACTCAAAATCAATTAGCGTTATTAGTGCGGCGCGTCTTCGTTAGCCCGTGATGGAGGGTAATTTATTGGCATCTCTTAATTAGGGATAAGTCTAATTGGAGGCTTAGTCGTAACGAGGCCCTCGAAATCTGACGTCCCGACGAATAAATTGGTCGGTCGGAGCACGGCCCGAACGCACGCACTCCACTCGCTCTATTACCACTGATATTTTGACGTGCCAACTCGATTTATGCTCGTGATTCGGTTTAACGACTGCTCTAATATGTTTTTAATGTCGACTTAAACCTAGCTTAGCAGATGCCTTGTGATTAACACGCACGGATTAATATGTTGACTCAAGTATAATAAAACTATTTGCGTGTTCTCATCGTGACTAATTAAACTTCGGCTGTGGTTTTTGGTGTGCAATGGTTGATTATGAGCCATGCATGTGAACTCGTTCCCGGAATGAAATGACACAATATCAAGAATTAATCATATTTGAACATTAACATTTGAATTTTTGAGCTGCAGTAAAGGTTAAACGTCACAAGTTTATTACTACTCAATAGACTTCGCAATACGAGCGCTAAACATATTGCGCCATTTATTGTTTTCGTGCATCTATCGTCTTCATGATAAAATTCTTAAAACTGACGAATAGGGAACACAAAGCTTAAACTGGTGGCTCTAGTAATAGTACATTTTGCCCAAGGTTTTGATATCCTAGGAATTACAATGGGGAGTCCTTTGCGGATAAGGCTAGAGTTGACTATAAAAGTAAATGATTATTATTCGGAAACATAATGCTTCTATAAAATAGGCGTAAGGAATAAATGACAAGTAACGCTCTCAGTATACCCTAAATTTCCTTTAACAACAAACACAAATTTATTACAAATCATTTCCCACGGCATAAGCTTCGAAAAATGATCATCGAATTTGAGGTCTAGATACAAGCGGTGTGGGCGCTCGGTTAAGCAGTGCGGTCGCGGTCGGTGCGGTCGGTGTTCAAAGCGGCACCAATAAAAATAAAGCAGGACGCAAACAGACAAATAAAAGAGCGCAGACAACGGCATGATCAAGTGCACCGCGCGATGTAACGCGATACTCTGTGCCGTGCTTTATTCAGACGAAGGACGCTTGGCTCAGCCTCTTTAATTAGATTTGGAAGGTGACATATATCCAATAATTCAGTTATATGATCAGTAAAGCATTCGCTGATAACTTTATGTGAGAAGTTTTTTGTCTTCATTCTGCGATCAGTCAACGAATTAAGAGATTTTTTTATTTGACGAGATAAATAATCTATACAGTTGAAATGTAAAGCTGTCATTGACCTCTATTTATATTATACCTCAAGAATTATCTTTCCATTTCTGATTTTAATTAACCCGAAAAGTCTTAACAACATCCACATATTATAAAACATTAAATTCTCCAATAACTCTACTTTTATCAAACTACTTTTACCATATCCGCAAACGTTGGGACGTTTGCGGATATGGTAAATATAATAATTATGCTTTGGGAAGCATAATAACATAAACATTGTTCTAACTACAAATGTTTAATGTCAAACGAGGTATAACCCGGCATCTAACGCGCCTGCGGTGAACCGTCGACCCAGTAAAAGTTGAAATGAACCGTTGCATGCAAACACTTATACGCAATTTGTAATTGAACTAACCTTCAGGTCATATTACGTTAAGTGCGCATGATTCCGCTATCCAGCAGTTAAACATACTTGGGTAAAGAATAGATTGATTTATGTTAATATATGTTAAGAAAAATATCTATGAATTTTCTTCATTAGTAGGGACATTTGTAAATATTTTATATGCATTATAAATAAGCTGGTCTATAGAAAAGTTTTTTTTATGGATACAACAATTCAACCCCATTGCAATGAATGGGAAATGGAGTAATGTCCAGATACAGTGTTAATTGATGATTATCTCTCGCCTATCGATACAAATATATCGACTTTTTACAGTAGTATTGCCTGAATCCTAAAAAAACTCAAATACAAATTGCTTTCCTTAAGAATTGTTAACTCTCTTAAAATTTTCCTGGCATTGTGTATATGCATTCAATCTCACTTTTGTAGTATCATCCAATTGATTTTAATATAAGTAATACTATACTAAAAATTCTGTAGACTATATTTTATATACAGGGTCATTTTGACATTGTGTTACTAAATGAAACGACATACTCATCTTCACCTTTGCGGACATTGTGCCAAAAATCATCCATTAATAATTAATATTGTCACGAAAAAATTAAAATTACTTTTTGTTAATATTTATTTTGTTCCAAATTTACACTTTTTTATTTTACATCATAACTCAAGTAACTTATTGTAAAGTGTTATTTCGAAGAAGATAAGTATGTGGTTCTATTTAATGCGATGTCAATATAGCCTTAATATCTTATTATTTTTACACACGAAATATTTCCACAACACAACCATGAACGAAAATCGTACAACTTTTGTACATACATACAAACATCAATCAAACCGTAGCAGCACAGTTCATAACAAAAGATAACATGTAGCTACATTTGCCTGAAACTAGGTGTC